>NC_073727.1:4487500-4657500 GCF_023634155.1 Falco peregrinus
ACCCCCTTCTTAGATCTCAGCGATGCCTACTATTACTTCGTGAGTGTTATATTCTGGGGTTTTTATTGTCTCACACTTACTGATGCTCTGCTTTTCTCATGCTTCTTATTGGGTTTCTTAAGTGTACCGGAGGAAAGATTGTACAGAAACGGAGAGATCCACGTTAATTGTCTTTCCCTGTGTGATTCTCAGAACAAAATGGCTCACTTGAATATTTGTAAGCAAGATTTTTTTTTTTTTCTGGCAGACTTCTAAGTGTGAACTGAGTTCTGAGCTCAAGCTGGGTTTTTTAACTTAGACTTTGTTCCTGGTAATTTCACCAGTAACCAGAATTTAGTAATCAGTTCCCCTGATGATTCAGTGGAAGGGAAGAGAGTAATTCATTATCATGGGGCTTCTCAGGGTGGCACAAGCTATAAAACCCATTTTGGTGCTGAGCCATCAAATCTGACTTAGTGTGTATGTACATGCACGCACTCACACACACACACACACACAGAGCTGTACAGAGGGAAGAAGCAACAATTTGTAATACCCCCCAATAATGCCTGTCCTGGGTAGCTTACCCAGCCTTTTCAATTTATTGCTTCGCATTCTGTGGATTGACTTGAAGAACTTGCAATATCACAATGATAGTCAAATTTTTTTTTTTGAAAGATATTTGGCTTATGAACTCAAGTTAACAAAAAAGTGCGCCTTCTGTCAAGTAAAACGCTTGAATATTAGAATTCTGTTTATATTTACCACATAGATCACTTGACTTCAGTAAAATGACTTTACCATTACTTCATTTGTTTTCCTAGAATGTGTCTGTGCTAGGGAGACTTGCCCTGTGCAGCAATGGAAGCAGAGACATTGCTGGTGAAGGTAGCCCTGTGGCCACCGCAGTTCCTGGCTACCTGGGACACTTCTCGCAGCCCACGTGCACTCTGCTTGCTTCCAGCTTCTTTCTAGTTTGATTCCACACCAATGTGGCATGAGGAGGCCACAGCAGGCCAATGTCTGACTTGCTGTCATGCAAGTAGGCAGCACAGATGTTTGCTCTAAACCGTACAAAGGGTCCCCTGCATTTACATCATTTGAACAGTGTAAAGTTTCAGTAAGTAACGTCACAGTTTATCTGGTGTGGAATGGACACGACGCGTAGGTCCTGAGACAGCCAGTGCTCAGTGCACACAGCGCAACATCACAGCTATAGGAAACTGCAGATTTCCAAAATTAGGGGTAGTTCTTGTTGGAGAAGACAGCCTAGCTGAAGAGCATTTCTTCTTCCCAAATTCTAGATGGTCGTAATGGGCGGAGGAAGAGAAAGGGTGTGTTGGGTGCAGGGATGGCCAGCCTGGAGGGTATTGGCTGTGCTGGCATTGCTTCATGTGAACTGCTGTCTGTGCATTTGAAAACCTGCAACATCATGGGATTGAGGCAGTCTGTCACGGAGGGAATGTGACACCAAGAATCACGGAGAACGGAGACACTGGCATAAACACAGATGCGCCAGCTCACTTCAGATGCCCTGAGACCCATTGGTGTAGTCCTACCTCACTCTGAAATGCTTCCGTGGTGACTTGGAGAGCTCCTCAACCTCACCAGGAGATTTTTCCAGTAAAAGGATTGATTTTCTGGGGGGCAGAAAACAGGGTGGAGGGAGGCCAAAGGGAAGGCAGATTTGTACATGTACATTAACACGCAGCACCTGTGTAACTTCTGAATTTTCTCTTGTGGTCCTGCAGCCTGACAGTGGGTTTTTCTGCGAGGGAAATTCTAGTGATGATGATGTAGTCCTGAAAGAAGAATTCAGAGGCATAGTAGTCAAACAAGGATGTTTGCTGAAACAGGTTAGTATTGAACGTGTTCCATCCTTACACTGAGATGATGTTGCATGGGTACAAGATTAGTCTTTTATACCTCAAAGCTTTAGAGAAGAGAGAAACTAGCCTATGCCACCTCCACATGTGACAGGTTTCATCTCTGTCCCTCTTGCTTTTGCACAAAGAACACTTGCTGTAGCATGGCATCAGGGCTTTTGTCCAATGTTACAAGATTTATGGCTCTTATTAGAAAATAAGATGGTTTATAGTTTTAACCAAGAAAGAGTGCTAGAGCAAGAGATGTGACAAGTCAGTGATACGATGCAGAACTGAACTTAGGTAAAAAAGGCTGCCAATCCGCTGTCCCTCTGACACACAACCGGATTCAGCTGCCAGTTTTCACAGGCTTTTTCAGCGCACCTGAGCAAAGGAGTCCCCTCAGTCACCAAAGTTTCATCCTGTCCCCTTTGTAAGATGGAAGATAACTGTGTACCTTCATTTCCAGCAAAAGTGTAAGCAATACAGCGAATGCCATGGTAAAATCCTTACTTTCTGAGGCCATTGCAAGCAGATATTAGTAAACTGAAGGCAAGACCAGAGTTCTTCAATGAATAGAATAGGTCAGTAGGAAGGGACCTGCAGTGACCATCCAGTCCAACTGCTTGCCCACTTCAGGGCAGACCAAAGGTTAAAGCATGTTATTAAGGGCGTTGTCCAAGTGCCTTTCAAACAGTGACAGACACGGGGCACCGACCACCTCTCTTGAAGCCTGTTCTGGTGTTTGACCACCCTGTCTGTAAAGAAACGTTTCCTAACAGCAAGTCTAAACCGCCACTGTTAAAATATTCCTTGGGAGCCTAAGGACGTTTTGGTGGTGCTCACTTGTGTTACTCTTGCTCAGGCGGATTACTCAGAAGCGATGGAACAAATCAGATGCACGTCTTTCTGCCAACTTTTACCCTGTCACATTCATGCCTGCCTAGTTAGTACAAGCTTCCTTGCTAACAGTGTAGCTAATTGAGAAACCGGTATTTTGAAACACTGAGAGGAAGTGTTTGGTCACCCTCAGTGACTTGTGGATCATTACTTGGAAGTGTCGCTGCTTCTGCTGAGAATGCTTTCAGCAGATCTAGATTTCCCCCACCCATCACTTCAGCCTCAAAAACAGGCAATAAGGCATCTGCGTCCACATCGGAAGGTGGGGGTATTTCTGCTTGAGCTTCTTGGCCATGAACCCTCTCCTGGGTGCCTAGGCCAGATAACCCTTTGGTGGTGGTGGTGGTTGTTGTTGTCTTTGCAGGGAGAGAAGGACCTTTGGCTCGTTCTTGCCAATAGTCCAAGGTACTTTCCTTGCAAGGTGTTTTGCAGCCATTTTCTGGCAAGCATTTAAACCCAGTTCTCCCTGACCTCATGTGAATGTCATAACTACCAGACTATGAGATGTGTTTAGAGGAATCTCCCATGTTGAGGCTGTTCTGCTTTGTACAGAAAACAAAACAAAAAAAACCAAAAACAAAAAAAAAGAGAGAGTGAAACCAGTATGATAGCCCAGTTCTTGCGCAAATCAGTGGGATGCAGAAAGGCCAGGTTCAAGTCCTAATCTGGTGAATATTTCCTGTCCAAAATATTCAGCTTTTTCCCTTTTGTATTTGCCTGTTCTCCCATGTGTGGGTAAGGTGACTGCAAGTGCTTGCAGGCAAGGCAGTCCATGACATTCCTGGTTTTGAATTTTCCTAGGGACATCGCAGGAAGAACTGGAAAGTGAGAAAGTTTGTTTTAAGAGAAGACCCTGCATACCTTCACTACTATGATCCTGCTGGAGTAAGAGACATTTGGTTTATTTCCCTGTTTGTTTTAAAGCCAATGCCTTGTGGAAGTATCTGAGTGGAGGATTTTCACGGGCATGCGTGATAGGGGAGCCCCAGCAGGACGGTAGGGCTGTTTGTGCTCACACGGCGTAGCCATCCTCAGGAAAAGCAAAGTGAAGGATGGTTTCTGGGGCTGCCAAGTCAGGGTGGCAATTGCCACCCAGACCTGGGAACAGGTAACACTGAACTGTGCTCTTATCTCTTACCTGTGATTAATTAGAATTAATGTATGCTCTCACCTGATTGAAATGAACTCGGTCATAAGTGCAGATGGACACAACAGGGACGTTTTGCAGTTTATAACCGAGGTATTTTCTGTGTCAGGCTGAGACACGGCATTTCATTTCTTCTCTAAGTCCAACAGGTCAGACCCCACCCTAAGAAAGGAAGGAGCATTGCCATGGGCAAAACCTGCCCCCCAAAAGCTGGCAGTCGGGTAGATTCAGCCCACAGGTTTTATCTCATCCTGCGTTGCTGCGGGAGCGGTGCCGTTGCAGGTTACAGGTGTTTCATGCCACGCTGTCCCCCTCGGCAGCCTAGACACGTGGAGAATCAACACCGTGGAGTTTCTGACCCCCCTGCTCCCAGCCTGCCGTTCCCTCTCCTGGCAGCCCCTCTCGAAGGGCTGAGCTGTCGGTTTATAGGGGTTGCTTCTTTGAAACTTCCGCTGACAAAAATGCATCTTCGCCTGTTCTTTAACTATCACTGTCCTGAAGTGCCCACGAGGCCAGATTGTAAATAAGGGTGTAGCTGCTCTTGCTGCTTGGTTACAATACTTCTAAGATCTACTCTTTTTCTAACTAACGTCCTTTTTCTATTCACTGTGACAGCAAAAGAAACGTTACAGTTGGCACAAGGCTTATCTTCCTCTTGTACCTTTGTTCAAGACATGCTTAACACTCTGCAGATCCTGAATTCCAAATCCCCAAACAGATTTCCTAATTATTTGTACATCTTCCCCTTATTGCACCCCCCGCTCCGTGTCACGTACAGACCGAGGGTCCCCTGGTTTCCCAGGTGACATACCCAGTCGGCAAATGTTTTTGTATCCATCTGGGAGCCGTAGCCAGATATTCACAACTGAGCAGTTCCAGAAGTGTTGCATTTCATTTTGATTTCATGTCCTCACTAGGGAGAAGAACCACTAGGAGCAATTCACTTGAGAGGCTGCGTGGTGACAGCAGTGGAAGACATGCCAGACAGTAAGGAACCATGTTGAATGAGCTGTGTAATACGTTTTTTGTACATTCTTTCAATCTGCCTGAAATCACAAGTGGCTTTTTACTCAGAAGCAATCCACGTGCAATGATTCCGTAATTTCTCTAGTAACTAGTCTCTCTGTTGCTGTCTTAATTACTGGAGAAGGACACTGTAAGGACAACAGGGTTTTGTCAGTTGTTTAGACAAGACTTGTCAAAAGGATGACACCATCCCTATGTTAGGATAACTGGCCTTAGACAGAGTAAGCAGAGTTTTCTTTTTTTAGTTGATGAATTTGTGATGAAAGCTTTACATTAGAAGTGGTTATGCCAACAAATTATTACTGCCCACGCTCTGTTCCCTCCCCAAATGAGAAGTTGTGGGAACAGCAATGGTTAAGCATTGCTGCAGGGAACAAGAAACACATTCCACATGTTCTCCTCTCCAGGGGAGAGGCCATCACACCCAGCAGAAAAGTCTGCTGGCATCTCAACACCTGCGTAGGCTTTGCCAGCAGGTATGAAAAGAACCAGGGATTCTGGATGTGGCATGACCTTGAACATCTTGGGTTTGGAGCTGACAAGGCATGGGAGGGTTTGGGGAATATGACCTGTCTGCAGGATTCCAGATCCTTCCGTGCTTGGAGATTGGTTAACCAGAGACTCCTGAAGGTGAAATGTGCAGAATTCACGGGTTGTTTCTCCAAGAGGGAGACCTGTCTCATGGGCTCCATCATGCAACCTGTCTGTGAAGGCCCAACCAGGCGCTGCTGTAGAAAGGAAAGGAATCCCCTTACAGCCTGTAAAGGGAGAAACGTTGTAAATGCAAGACTTTATTCTCTCATAGCTGACTTCCTTATTTCTTCCCCATAGCCAAGAAGTATGATGTTGACAACATCCTCTTTGAAATCATCACAGCAAATGAAATCCACTATTACTTGCAAGCAGCCTCATCTGCAGAGCGTACAGAGTGGATCAAAGCGATTCAGGCAGTTTCTAGGACTGGGAAATGAAGATGACCTGCCAGCGAGAAGACAGACAACTGAAATTAGTTGCTTAAAACAGGGACTTTAACATTTCACTGAGAGAAATCACTATCATCCAGAAAGGCATCCTAAGGCTCGTAGGATGCGGGTGAGGGTGGGTAGTAAGTTTTAATTCTATAGTGGGCACAAACAAACTAACATTTTTCCACTGGTGTGATGGTAATATTTTACTCAATGATAGCATAATCATACCTTTCCATGCTGCCACAGCTGATAGAATTTCACCATTAACAGGGGACAGAGTCATTGTCACTGACTATAAGCGAGAAACTCCAGTAGTCACCTACCATTCAGCCTGTCTCAGTATCTTCAGATATTTCAAAGTCTTCCCAAGACAAACTTGACACTTTCTTCTTTACCCAATCTTTTTACTGCTTGTTCACCTATACAAGTAATGCCATAGATGTAAGGAAAGAAATCCATTCACTTGGAAACTTGGTTCACTCCTTTATAATCCTTCAGTGTTAAGGAAGGGAAGACGGCAGGCTGCTATGGAAGGACCATGTGGAAAGCAAGTACAACTCAATGACAGTGGTATGAGGAAAAGTCCCTTCCCCCAGCATTTCAAACTCAAAGTGATCTCAGTTCAACATTTTTTCACCTGATTTTGACCTTTGCTAAATTTATCCACAAGAATCTGCCCTAGTGCCATTGTTTCCCTTCATTAAGGGCTCCAACGCAGTTGTTAGGGTGTCACGTACTGCTGATTTGACTTGTATGTGAGTTAAGAACCTTACAGGAGGAGGGAAAGAATCCATGGGTTGGTTACTTGATCTACTGGTTGAAGTGGTTTTGTTTAGCTTTTTCTTTTTTTTTTTTTTTTTTTTTTTTTAACCTCTAGCAACATATTCAGTCCTTGGTTCTGTGCCTTAGTAATATGAGAGAAACCTTATGCTTGCTGTAACTGAAATAAACATTATTATTTGACAGGGTCAGTTTATCTGATCAATCCTTATATTTTTGTCTGACTGTATCAAAGTCTTAACCTTTAAGCAGGACTTGAAAGTCCAGTTAATGTCAGATTCCGCACATAGGCTGTTCCTGATGCAGACTGAGTGCAAGTAAACTTCAAAACTTGTAAAACTATTTGTAGATCTAATAAGGTACCTTATTATCCTTATCCTTAAAAATTCTTATTTAGATTTCTTCCGTCTAAAAACAAATCTAAACGCAGCTAAAGCATCTCTTTGATTCTGCTTAATTATACCTGTATCTGAGCTAATGAGCCTGCAGGTCTTTTGCCTTAGTATTGCTTATCACAAAGCAAACACAGCCTTGCAGGGGCAGTGGGCTGGCAGGCACCGCGTCATCGTCATCGTGTCCATTTAAGACACCGGAGGCAATCAGCTCCTGGCAGGCATTTTCTGTATCTCATGCAAGCTGACAGAATCACGGAAGCCTGGTCTGTCCTTCTAAGGAAGGAAGACTCATGGCAAAAAGATACCCAGTTTGCTTAGCCTGCTTTCTTGATAATTGCTTTGTGGTTGCTGCTTTCAGAGTTCCCCAACTCAAAAATACCCTATGACACAGGAAAATAGAAAAAAAAAACAAACCCACCACACAACCAAACAGAAATTTACCCAGCTTTGCAAAGGAGGGATGCAACTACCAATTTTTAATAAAATGAAAAAGTTTTAGCAGTCTTTGACCTTGTCATTTCTCCCCGTGCCCAGCCAGGGTTACAGCTGCCCACCTATGAACAGTATGTCCTCTGGCAGATGGTGCTGGTCAGTGTATTTGTGGAAGAGCTCTGATGTTTGTACCAGACTGTGTCAACAGGGTCTCTGACACAGGTAGTTACTTTGAAGCTAGATCACAAGGGTTTGTAGGTGTCTTATTCTTGGTGGAAACAAGAAGATTGGAAATTTACGTCTGATGCCTACCTACATTTCCACCTATCAATGCTTTCATTTGTCTGAGACTGGTACTGGGAGTGACTCCAACTGTTCTTCCTTTCAGTCAGGTTCTCATGTACTCCTTGACGTCAATAACGAGCTCTACATCC
Organism: Falco peregrinus; assembly: GCF_023634155.1. Lineage (NCBI taxonomy): Eukaryota > Metazoa > Chordata > Aves > Falconiformes > Falconidae > Falco > Falco peregrinus. Next base: position 4,495,427 of record NC_073727.1, read on the forward strand.
CAGGGTGAATGTGCTCTAGCCCATTTCCAGACAAGGCCTGACAAGAAAACGAATACGTTTCATGGACCTCTCTTTCTCTCTGATAAGCTCTTCACAAGGGATGCGCTGGGGACCAGGGTTATTTTGGGGCTAGTTTTCACAGGCATTTAGTTTCCTAACACATGCCAGTGCTTTTGAAAATCAGAGTAGGTACCTGAATTGCCACCAGCAGCCTGACCTTAGAAACTGTGCAAGGGATGATGACAATCATCACAACCCTTGAACTGAGTCAGAAAAGTCGCTCGGGAGGGAGCTACCAGAGCTGAGACAAGGGGGTGTGGGCTACTGTCATAGATGTCTGTGTACAAGGGAAAAAAAATTAGTTTTACATCACTACCATTTCTAGAGGTACTAAATAGATCTTGTCCGAGGCAATTTAGTATTAAAAAGCAACTACGAGTCTGTCACAGATTATGAGGCCAGCCTAGTACTCAGAAGACATGGAAGGGAGGTGGCATGTACCCTGGGTACTAACCCAAGAGAAGAGAAAGCAGGCCTGGTGCAAGGAACTACCCATCGAAAGAGGAAAAACAGAAGAGCAGACCTTCATATGCCCTGCTTCCTCCATTTGTTTTCACCCTTTAACTATTTAAATCACGCTGCTTCTACGTACTCAGCACTTACTACATCAACATCAGTTCCTTTTTTACTTGTAACATGAATTAGTCTTTCTTCATAGAATAAAGGACAACAAAATAAACCATTGTGGATAAGGACTATATTTATAATGTCCAATTACTGTAAGACTTGTATGATCTACTATAAAAATCCTCTTAGGTTCGTGTTTGACTTACCACATCTTACAGTGAGGACTTTTCCCTCCCCTGGAACGTTCACTCCGTGCTTATTACAGTCAGGTTTTCAGGAATGTTTATTAACCATCCACCCATAAAAACACCCATGTAGACATGGAGCTCCTTTTGCCGTGGTTTAAAAGAAAACAGGACAAAGCAAACCACACACAGCAAAAAAATAACGTCCAGGAGAACTGCAACCACCCAACGAGCTTCCAGGTGTTAATTCTTGGTATAATGCTGTAAACACCACATCTGGAGGGAGCTCTGTCTTAGCCTGTCTCTAGCAGTGGTTTCCAAGAGCTGTTTACTTTCCCTGCTAAATGTTTTTAGAATTAAAAAACATTAGTATTATTTTGTTGCTAAATGTAGTTATTTTGGTGTGTTCTTTGCAGTGTGCCGTACTTGCTTTTTATTTGAAGGAATCGTTAACATAAAGTGTTAAAGGTTTACTGAAAATGTGGTTTTGGTAATAGAGCAGTTAATTAAGAAATCTTTAATCAAAGTTTGTTCATGAAGAGGAAAAAATAGTTAAGGTCTCTGAGGTATGATCTAGTGTATACTGTAAAATCTCTCTTTTAGACCAAGTTTTTTTTTGCATTCTTTCTTGCGATATTGCAGCTAATTCTTCAGTGCAGTAATACTGCTGCTGCCTTTGTCTTAGAGCTCACTTTGTTACAAACATTAAACACCAATTCTTTTTTTTTTTTTTCTTTCCTAATTTGTTCTCAAATACTTCAGAAGTTATTCTAGGTTTAAACTTTCTTCACAGAGTCCTGGATAAGAGCTTTTTATCTTTTTGTGATGCATCCCCATTTGTTCTGAGTTCAGGCTTGGGCAGCAGCAAAACTAAGAACCCCGAGAACTTCCCTGAACTAACCTGTTTGGTGAGGCCAGAAGTGCTGTGCCAGGGTGGGGGAGGTTGAATTGGCTTTTTTTGTGGGGAGCTTTTTTTGAGTGTGTACCATTTAAAACCGTAGGAGACTATAGGAGGAACTTTAAAAAGCAAAACAAGTAGGTAACAGTCCTCTGCTGGTTGTTGGTAGTCGGTATTTCTGGGGGTGCCTTCAGTTGGGGTTTTGGAAGTTGCATGTATTTTCCTTTGTGGACTGCGGTCTTCCCGTTGATGTGTAGATATTTTACTGTGCTCAGCGTGAACTTTTGTGTGCAGCAGAAGACTTGGGGTTGGGCTTCAAATTCCTGTCTCTTGTTTGGGGTTTCCTGCTGGGTAACTTGTGTGCTCGAAGTATTTTCTTCTTACCAGCCACCTTTCTTGGAGGAGTTTTGGGGTTCGACGGCTTTGGCAGCCTGAGAAAACTGCATGTGCCATGCAATAAACAGTGCCAAGTTCTTTAGCCCACCCACCTGAATTATTTTGAAGTAAATATATTACCTTGAGTTTGTCCTAAAGCAAATCGAAGTGGAACATATGTGCTCTCATGGGTTAATAATATGCCAGAATATGCAAGAGGTTCTTTTCACAAGCTAGGGTAACGTCAAATGCTGCACTGTTCGCACAGCCGCTGCTTTGAAGGCCTGTTTCAAGATCATACAGTTAATTACACAGCTGTATTATTTATCCCATAAGATGAGCGGTTCTCAGTGTGCAGTGTCAGATGTTAGCCCCGTTAACACCCAGAGGCAGGGTGGAAATCTCGGTCCTGCTCCTTGTGACCCGTGTCCACAGTGAGCCAAGGGGTCTTTCTTACCCTTTCTCTGCCGCTCAGGAGCAAGGTTCCCGAGTCTCTCTCTCCTACCTTTCTGTGTTACTTGGGTGACACCAGGGAACACCAAGAGGACTCAAAAAGCAAACGGCTGAGGCGGTGTCGGCGTTGTGGCCGGTGCTGTGCCAGATGACCTGGCCTGCCCACCGCACGTGGCTCGGCTGCTCGAGGGGGACTCGTTGCAATGCGGAGCCTTTGCAATGCTCACACCTGGCTTCAGCAGTCGCTGGATTGCAGCCTGGAAGAGGAGAGTGTCTTTTGCCAGCTCTGTGGAAGCAGCTTCAGTATTGGAATGAGACTTCATTCTGGCTGATCTGAAAAATGACCGTGGCAGGGAGCCGCCGCCTGTACCTATGCATTGTGTTTGTGGTGTGAGATGATGATATAATTGAATCTGGTGCATGAAGAATAATTTGAACGTGTTGACTTCATCACCTTTTGAAGGTATTTTAGGAATTGCTTTACTTCTTAAAATGGGTTGGTGTTCTGCAAGCCAAGCAAACAGAAAAATGCCCTTCAAAAATCTCTGACTGAAAACAAGGTTCTTCTTTTGTTGTTACACAGGAGGCTTGAAACAGAGCTTCTCATTTGGTTTCAAATTAAGTTTGTTTCTTTGTTTCCTGGATTAGAACATAGGACTTCCTGCTTTGCATTTAGAACCAAAACTGTGGCTCTCCATGCCTTGTTTCTGTTTCTTGTAGATTGGTATTTTTTTTTTCCTTTCAGTTTGGTTGAAGGGAAAGTAAATCTGTGTATGAAAGCTGAGGAAAATGCTGCTTTTCATACTTAGTTGGACTCCCATTGTAAGTGTAACAGGGTACAGTAACATCCTCCACCTTCCCTGCATAGACTCTGAAGATAGCAATATATTCTCCATCCCACTAAAAGATGACCGAGAAGGAGGGAGGAAAGGCATTGAAGGCAAATGCTGATGACACTGGTGGATTTTTTTGCTTTCAGCAGTTGAAAGGAAGGGAAATTATGTTAGTCAGTTTTAAAATTTTGCCTTCAGTATGTCTTTCATCAAAATCTTGAATATTAATAAACCAGAGTGATCGAGGGAGAGGAGGAGAAACTGGGGATCAACTAGTTTAATTAAAAAAAAGGCAACAAATCCCAAACTAAGACACCCCAATCTTCCCCCATCCTAATCCCCAGATATTTAAAAAAACACAGAACTTTCTTCCTAGTCTATTGCCATTAGCCCCTTCCTCTTTATCACATACACTAGAACAATCTACTGCATATTGACAATTATATAAATCAATGTATAATCAGTCTTTTCATGCACCTGCTTCCACATCATAAGAAAAAGTCTGAAAATCCTTTTTTAAGCACCATATCAAAAGAAAAACAAGACACAATCTCTTCTGTCCTTCATTGCTTCTGCTGTGTGTGTATGTAGGTGTCCTGCTCTGGAAGGCTTAAGTTGCTGTGTGTCTCCCTATAGCATGTGATGGTCAAAGGACAGTAACAAAAACAACACACATGCGTGAGATATTTTTGAATAATAGGAAGAGTTATTTATATCAGATTTTTAACACCTCTATATAGTGTTCTATTTAATAAAAGGAAATACTGCATCATTCTGGTACATAAGTGGCAAAATAGATTTGGTTCTTTTTTTTTTTAACTTAATATTTTTACTTAAAGGAAGTAAACTTTTTGCCCCAAAGTTGCATCTTAAATTTCCCCTTTCTCCTCTTCCCCCCACCCCACCTCCTTCTTCCTCAAGCTATTTTGAGGTGAACTTCCAAATCTCAAAAGAGAGCTTCTGACTCTGCTTTATAGGCATCATCAACTGAAACTCTGATACAGAAACTTAAATGCCCAGTGGCAATTCAGATGTTCCACAACACCCCATGTGGTCTTTAGTCACCCCTCCAGAACAGCAAGAACTTCCTCTCCACTCCTCGTACCTATTGCTGTGTATTGATGTTTGGTTACTGTATGGGTATCGGATGCCGTTAACAGTCTCTATTTAAGCATTTGACGAGCCCCAAGTGTTATTATCTCTAAGTACGTGTGTTGATACAAATTGCATGTTAGAATGACTTTAAAGAGCAGTGTAATTTAGTGGTAAAATTGTCTACAGACTAGTGATATTCAAAAAGAAAGGAGCATTAGAAAAGCTGATTGCTTTGGTCAGCCACATGAGATGAAACACGAGGCACCTTTCTGTTACCTGCTGTACTGTCAAATGGCTATATACTGCGTCTTGTGGAACCTAGGTGTTAGGATCTCCCAGCTAAATTAGTAGGAGATCTTGTTCTTTAGCATTGTGATAGAAAAATAGTGGAAGCTATTGAAAATGTTCCCTCAGTTGAACAGATGAGTAAAGTTATTCTGGGGCATTGTCATATTTTGTTTATTAGCTGTAAGATACTGCTGCTGCAAAAGATATTTTGTCTTTCTCAACTTTTCTTTTCTCCCCCTTTAGGATTAAAGGCTTAAGGTGGTTTGTTTGCCTGACATTTTCCTTCTGCTCCCAACTTGCTCAACCTATACGTTCAGTTCTGCCTTGGGCTCTGCAACAGGTAGCTGGTAGCATCTTGTGGTCTTTTGTATTTGGTGTTCTGGTATCACTGGGATGTTTAAAAGCAATATTTAGTGCTATGGCTGATCCATTATCAGGCATTACCATGATACATTACCAGTGGTGTCCTGTGGCATCTGGAGAAGTCTTTGTGTTCAGCTTTAAGCGTCTGGCATCTCAGCAACAGAACAGCCGGTGCAGCTGACACCCCTGTATGGGCCAAGGAGCTGCTGCTTGCCTGTTAAGATTTTCAAGGACTGTGCATTAAAACCAGCACGTGCTTTTCTAACAATATTTTAAAATGTGGATCAAAATAAGGTAATGTGGTGCCTAATTTGCATGCTCTAGCAGGCTGATATTCCCACCCTGGCTTTGTAAATCCGTGGTTGCTGGACATGGGTGGCAGTGTCGGACAGGACAATTCTGAGGAGTTTGTGGGGGCTGCAGGCAGCTGTGCTGGTACACAGAACTGTCCTCTTGGGTTTCATCTTGGTAGGTCCCCCAGGACCTCTGAGTTTCCTGTCCATCACCTCCCTCCTTCTCATCCTTCTAACCACAGTCATAGTTTGGGGTTTTTTTTGATTTACCAGAATAGCAGAAGTGGGTCTAACCCTTAGCACTGAAGCTTGAAAACCAACAAAAACCACCCCCACCCCCCAATTCTTAGTGTTGCTGTGCTGACCAGAAGCTTAAATGTTAAATGCAGCAGGTCATTTCTTCCATGGTTTTGGGGACAGTCTTTTCTGAACAAGCTATATGCTGAAAACCAACCACCAATGCTGCTCAGTCAGGATGCTCTTGGGGGTCTGATGTGCCTCTACCCAAGTTAATTTGGACAGAAAATAAAAAAAAAAATAACACTACTACCTCCCATCTGCACATCTTTATTACCTTTCTGTCAGCTCTGGTGGGCTGAAGCAGCTGATCCCAGTCCTGAGCCTAACTGCTCTGGCTAAAGCTGGGATAGCTTGGTACCTTCCAGAGATGACCTGGACAGAGACCTGAAATGTCAGTGCCAGCCTATCAGAAGAAACACTTCTCTCAACAAAATTAGCTTTGAAATTTGGGTGGTCTAATGAAGAAAAGCCTGTGGTGATTAAACTTCTCGTGCATTCTGTTGCATTTAGTCTGACTGTTAATGGCAATGGCCCAAAGCCACATCCTGCACCGTGATGAAATAAAGCCACACTATCAGCTCCTCCCTTCGAGAATGGAGCACTGCAGCGCTGGGTAGTTGCAAGTAAGGTTCTAACACCGCAAGCGGTTTGGGAAATACAGAAATAAAATACCGACCTCAGGGGACCTCAGGTTGAGCCTCAGTGCTGGGTATTTGGATGTCCAGCTGTGTGCAGCACCTCGGGACATTTTGTGCAGCAGGGGAACAGAAGCCTGGCTGGTTTAAGCCCATGTTGCGTAGTTGGGGTGTGTGGGTGGGGGACATCCTATTTACTCCGCACCGCACGGGCTCCACAGGCTCTGTCCAAAGACCTCTCTGCCTTAGGAGAGCTGGGCGGGCAGGACAGCCATGGGTCTGTTGGGGTGTCTGGGCGATGGGTGCCTCGGACACCTTTCTGCAGCCGACACCTCCTGAGTGGGAGGGTAAAAGCGGTGTGTGAATGCAGTGGGAAGGTTGTGGGGTTTGCTAAAGTAGAACTTTCCACTTCCTCAGAAACTTACGGGTAAGAGAGCAGAGCACTAGGGCAGAACGAGGGTTTCACCAGCCACCTAGGTGTGAGGATAGCTGGCGCGTGTCCTGGGCTTACACGTGGCCTTAGCTGCCAAAGATCCTCTTGGAAAGGATACCTATGTATTAGTGCTAATATAGGCACCAGTGTGATCTTTCTGTTGCTGGCATTTCAGGAGGTTTTGTTCACAGGTAGGGGGGGAAAGAGATGAGCCCAAACCAGCCAGTGCCACTGTTTGGGGGGATGGATGGTGCTGGGGTATCTTTAAAGGGAAGGGAGCACATCCAGCCTGCAGCAGAGCTGAGACACTGAGTAGGTGGTGCAGGGGCAGAGTGGGGTAGGACAGAAGACTAGAATTGATGTAGTGGAATCTCCAGGGGGAATTAAAACCCTTAAAGGAGGGGGTCAGAGTGGGGAGGGGAAGCAACTTTGTGAGAACTTGGTTTTTTTCTTTCAGTAATAGATTTTTCATGAGAAACTTACACGACGGCTACTTCACATTTAAAGATCCAGGCCTTGGCTAATTGCATAGCTGAGTGTTTAATTCCGTATGTGTTTGGAGAGGCACAGCCACCTGATCTGGACAGAGGCAGAGGCGTGACAGACAGCGATGACTCCTACACTCACACGAGAATGGGGAAAAGCTACAGCTTAAACGCAGAGTGAAACAACTCTGTGTTTAGATTTATACCAGAATAATTCTTCTATTTAAAAATTGTAGCCTGAGTCAAATATATGTGAACTGACAGCTGAGGGGCAGGAAAGGAGCAGGAAGAGGGGATAAATGTCTGGGAGTTACAGGAGGTAACGGAGGAGGCTGGGTGAGAAGGTTGAGAGACTAGATCCATTATTGTGCACTTTTTCTGTCTTATGATTAATAAATTGGGCATTCCCTAGAATGTATTGAATATTCCCTAGAATAAATGAGAATGTATTGCTAGCATTATTTTCTTCTTTATTAATATATATGCACTTTCAGCGCTCTTAAAGTCAGGGTAAAAGATACTGTGAGCAGGGAGTGAGGCAGCAGCACCTGCAGTGTAAAAACTGTTGTGCTTGGGTGTGGTGTTTGTGTATTTATTTTTTTTTTTTAATTTGAGCTAGCTAGATATGATCTTAGAGCAGAATGGGTAATAATAAAGGAAGCAGTGTTTGCAGTTCATTGAGCTTTGTGCTACACCCACTGTACTTAGCAATGCTCTTTACTCTGAGTTACACTTCAGCCATGTTTGGCAGCAGGGTGTGACAGCAGGAGCTTCGGGGAATTTTGGATACTGCATCCCTTTTGGCTAACACAGCAGCTGTCCCACAAGAACCACATCCGCTTTTCTGGCAGAAACAGGAGACGTTGCGCATCTTAGTGAAACCCAGTGCAATGGGGTCCTGATGCTGGGACTAACGCTTACCTATAACGAATAAATTACAAAAGATGTAGAAGAAACATTACCCAGTCATCGCATCATGTCATGCTATGTTGATGAGAAACTTGTCTCAATTAGATACACTACTCATGATTTCGAAAAAGTACCGGTGCTTAGGAACTGAAAACCTTTTCTAATAGGAGAAGATGTAGGAGGCTGAGGGGAAGTGGATCAGTTTTGATGAAATCTGTTGAATGCTCCAAACCAGAAAAGGGATCAAGTAACATACTGTTCTTGGAAGCATTTTACAACTACCTGTTTCACCCAGCTGTTCTGTTTCTTCCTTGGCACCTGCAACAACCAGCATGTGAGCCCAGACACTTGCAACAGAGTAAAAAACACTAGGTATTTTCACCAGATATTCTGCAATGGTTAAATAATTGTGAGAAAACAAAAATGCCCAAGTAAGACGCAAGTTTAAATTAACGGTTTGTTTAACCACCAGCATGGTCTGCATTTTCAGAAGTAAAATGCTCTGCTGCTCCAAGTGTTATTAGGCCCCGTCAAAGGGGAGGGCTGGACCTTATTTAAGTAAACTCCGTATCTAGTAAGGGCCTGATTCAGTGCCATTGAACCTCATGTTCATGACAGGACACTTCCGTCCTTACGTTGCCAGAAGGTCCTTTGCCAAAGTCTGCAGCAGTTGATTTGAGATCACTTCATGTTGACCACATTTCATAAGCATGGTAGAAGTCTTCCTCTAGAAAACTGATCCCAGATTGGTGTGACTGATTTTTGTCGGGGTGCCTCAAGCAAAAGGGACCTTCCCAGTGTTTTCCCACTTACTTTGCTGTTTAACGCAAAGTAAATAGGCAAAGGTGGTATTAATAAAGGTGGTATTAATTAAAGGTTGTAATAAATTGGTTTTGTGGAAACTTGTTACATTGAGTAACAGGACTGGCATTTCTTTTTCTACTAGCAGCAGCTTTTAAAGGGCTGCTCCATCACGAGGGGAGCCAAATACCAGTGCTGGTAAAGCAGAATCTGAGGGATGGGAGATCATCATGTAGGAAAAAACTAAGTTTCTGAATGTGTTCTAGCCTGACTACAAAAATATCTGAAGTTTACTTTATTCTGTGTATATATATATATCTATCTCTAAGGTGTTATCTCACATGGGTATCTTGAGTTATTTTGTTTGAAGGAGTAAATTTTGCTCTACTTGTCACACAAATGACTAAAGTGCATAGCTAATGGCAGAGAGGGTGTTAGTTACATGGCTGCTTCAGCCCTGCCCGGTGCCTGGATCTGCGAGTCCTCATCCAGAAACCCCACAGCTGCGCAGTGGTAGCGCAGCGCTGCTGAGCTGGGGATGTTCAGCTGACCCTGAGGCCGCTGCCTCATCCTTTTTTTTCCTTTCCAGGGTCTGGATTTGTCCTTTCCCCAGCTCGCCTTTGTGGGCTCTCATGTTGTGCTGCTGATAGGAATCACTTCAAGTCAAAAGTCAAACACAGTTTTTTTTAGAAAAGTAATCTCTTCCAAAATAAAAAGTGCAAACTGAAAGTACAATCAACATCTTTACAGCCAAATATTAAATGTAACAAATATAAAATTACAACTAAATATTTAGTCTCACTTAGAATTTTACAGAAAATTAATCAGATAAAGTGCAAATAATAAAAAAAAGACACAATGTTATTTTTTTTTAGAAGCTTTCATCATATGTTTGCAAACACAACTGATACTGAACGGCAAAATATTTACAGTTTGGCAGTCTCTAAGTTGTTGATAGGAAGTCCTTGAGCTGGAAGAACCAACACTGGTTTCTCATCTCTCAAGTTCTGCTTCCAGGATTTCTCCCCACGTGTCAACATCCATCGGATACATGCTTTTCTCTGGTAAGCTGTTTTGTGAAGGAATGTTGCTGTATTTCCCACTCAGCCATTCTTGCTTCACTTTGCTTTTCCAGTAGTTTCTCAGTAATGTGATCTGATGGAAAAACAAGACAGCTCAGATCTTGGAAATGAACTGATCTAAGCTGCATACATTATAGGTAAGTTTTGCATTGGAAGAGTAATGCTAGAAAAAGGATGTGTAACATGTCTTTGGGTATCTAGACACTAAGCCCAGGAAGGTGCACTGCTGCCAAAAAAGAGACTTGGTCTACTTTCAACTTTTCTGTTCTAAGCTGGGTGGAGAATTCCTTCTTGCCTCAATTCTTTGAGGGTCAAAGATTAAAACCCTAAACCAGGAATTTATCTTACTCCTTAAAAGAGGTGCCTTTCACCTCCTCTCCCTGTTTAGGTTATTTGTGACATTGAACTCTTGTTCGGGCTCTTAATGCAGGTTGGCTGGATTCTTCCCTTCAGTCAGGCTTTTAGTGCAAGAAAACACTGGCCTGGTGTGTTTGTGGCTTCTGCTTCAAATCCCCTCCAGTTAAAATAGAGAATCAGTGCAGGGAGTCCTGAAGATTCCTGCAAGAGTTGTAAGATCTGTGCATTCTGAGGGCAACCACTACCTGCTTGTGACTTCGCTTCACACTGAAACACCTCTACTGAAATGTCCAGAGTCCAGAACTGGGGTGCTTTTGCTGCTGCTTATCTCTTCACTCCTCCACCACCCCTCTGCTCTCAAACACAGCTGCTAAAATGAGGTGAGGATCACTCTCTAGGTGGTCTGGAGTACTAACTGTGAAACCACTTCTTTCCTGATCTACCTCAGCTTGCAGGCTGCACTCGACAGCGATAGATCTTCCAGCATGTTCCGCCCCTAAATTCTGAGAGCAGCTGTAACTGGGGGTGTATGGGGAGAGTTTTGAAATAGCTTCTCAGAGCTCCTGCTTGCTTCCTTTTCTCTACCCCAGTTTTGGTTTGTGGTTTTGTTTTTTTTTTTTTCTCCTGGATGCATGTCGCTCAAGGTATACTGCAGCAGAGCTACCCAGGATGAATTTCTGGGAAGTTACTCCTCACCAGCAGAACCACCCCCATGAAATACAACCAGAAGGCACACGCTGTCCCCTCCCAGCCCTGTCTAGTGGGATGTGGCTTCTCCTCCATGTCAGGGCTGTGCAGACTTCGACATGATGGTTATCAGCACCGTGATGGTTATCAGCACCAGCCCGTGAGGGAGGAACGAGGTGCGGTCCTGGGCTGCGGCCAGATGTGGCCCTGGGTTCAAAGCAGGGCAGCTTGCTGTCATCCTTTGGTTGGTTTCCAGCCATCCAGCCGCCGGGGTGCCCTACCCAGCCACGCCACCACTGCTGTGGCGCTCCCGTCAGGCCGTTAGGCCAGGCGGGTGAGACGGGCTGATGTCCTTTCTTTCTGTATTTTTAGTGGCAACCCCTGAAGCCTGGCTGCTGCCGAGGTGACCTCAGTGAGGTGACATTTACCTTCCAGGAGTACCCGCTGCCACGATCGCCATCGATCTCCCGCTGGCAGACGGCCCTGGCGCTCAGGCAGTGGGGCCTCCACAGCCCGTCGTCGCTCTCGATGACGCGATGCCAGCCCTTACACGTCACCGCGGCGTGACACAAGCTCTCAACGTCCAGGTCGCTGAAAATCTGAGAGCTCACCTCCGGAGGGAGGACAGCCACGAAGTCACCCCTTCCTCCTCCTCCTCCTCCTCCTCCTCCTCCTCCTCCCCGTCCTTCCCCCCCCCGCGGGTCCCGCGGCGGCCAAGCGCTCCCCCTCCATCCCCGCGGCCTCAGGGCGGGGCGGGCCACCTCCTGTCACGGCGGTGGCTGCAGCCAGCAGCACCCGGGCCCGCTTCGTCGCCCGCCGCCATGTCCCTTCGCGCCGCCGCCTCACGCCGCAGCGGCGGACGGGTGGGTGGGTGGTGGGCGGGGTTGTCCCTTCCCCGGCCCGCAGGGGGTGCTGGGGCGCCGCGCGACGTCGTTGCGTCATCAGGCGGCGCCCGCGGCTCATGCGGGCTGCGCTCCGTCCCGCCGGCGGCGGCCGCTCCCGGCCCTGAGGTGAGGCCCGGCCCGTCCGTGCAGAGCAGAACCGCGGCCTCCCGCTCCCAGGGTCCCGGCTGCAGCCTCGCCCCCCCCCCCCTCGGCCTCCCGCTCCCAGGGGCCCGGCTGCCGCCTCTCCTCGCCTCGCCTCCCCCCCCCCCCCCCCCCCGGCCTCCCGTGAGGGGAAGGGTGCAGGTCGGAGCTGTGCTGCAGGCAGATACCTTCTCCCCCCTCTCCCCCCAGGCCAGGGGCCTGTTGTGCCTTGATTCACCGCCTCTAGAGGGGCACAGGCTGGAGCCCCGGGTCCGGGCTGGCACCATCGCGGGGGGAGCCCCGGCAGCACCGAAAGCTCCCGGGAGGCACCTGGGGGGGCCTGGCTGGAGGGGGCAGGGCCTGGGCGCTGGTGGTTCTCGCCGGGAGGCGATGAGCAGCTCGGCTGGGCAGCCAGGGCCTTCCCTGTAACGCGGGACGCTGAGGGGGGCGGCAGTGGCTCCCGAGGGGTGCTGTGCAGTGAGTCCAGCAGCAATTAGGCGTCCCATCCATACACCCCATTCTTCCTGCTAGTGAATTGACTAGTGGAAGGGCAGAGTGTTGAAAGAAAACTAGTTGCAGTTATGGTGCGCTTCGTGACTGAAAGGCATTTCAGACAGGGCCTCTGAAGCTTTTAAACCCAGCAACTGAGTACGTGGTGTCAGCGCTGCAGGCTGGCAGCCTTCCATGAGTGAACTTGCCAAGGAGTGCTGGATTCGTTGGGCATCTGACCCTGAAAACCGTATCTTAACATTTCCTAACTTTTAGTATAGAATTACATTTTGGGAAGGTGCATAGCTTCACAAGAAAGCTGTGATTTCAGCTTTCTCAAAGTTTTGTCATGGCAGTGACTAGCATAAATTCTGTGCTTAAACATCAAAATGCTACAGTAGTGGTCAGCAGTGACTGGAAAACATTTTGTTCACAATACTTTCAGTTAAAGGCAGAAAGGCAGGCATGTTTATTTCCTTGATAAGTTGTTGCAAGAGTGTGTTGTTTTCAGTGTACAAGTGCACCAATGGAAAATTAATGGCATTCAGACCAACTTCTGTGTTTGAATAAAAAGTACGTGTTTACATTTGTGATGAGTTTGACTAGCTAAAAATGATTTTGATTTCTTAGAAAAAAATTGGGAGGCTGGTACAGAAGAAGCACCAACTGCTTATCCTGTTGAGATGTCTTGTAGTCCACTGTTAATAGAGGCAGCGTGTTCCAGCTCTGAGATACAGGGAGCCGCAAAAATGAGAAAAAATGATGCTACTTCCAGATGTTTGGTGAGTGCTTAATTTTTTAATTTAATGTTTGTAAGCATGTGTTGAAAATTAAAAAGGTGTTGCATGTTTTTTTTATTTTTCCTGAGAATTACAACGGTCAAATTGTGAACTCAAGATATCTGTTGTTTTATTGATTGGGATGTCATACTATACAAGTATATAAATACATTTCTATTGTGTATTTCTGTTTATGATAATTACGCTGCAGTAGTTCGTTCTCTCAAATATAAAAAAATTGCCATTGCTACAAGAATGTTTTGAACTAACAATATTGTAGCTGATTTCAGTACTACAGAACAAAGTCCAGTTCAGTCGTGTGGTCTGCATCAGTTACTGCCCTGTCAGTACTTGTGAAGGTCCAGGGGAATGAATGGCTGTTCTTCCAACCAGCCTAGAAGCCTCTAAAATGTCTCTCTGGAGAGCCTGTAGTTGCCCTGTAGATACCTTGTGCTGCCTGTAAATAGTGTCTGTTTATTGTGTCCTAGCAGCCTGTTTCATTTGAGTCGTACAGCTGTGATGGAGCTGTGTTGTCAAGATCCATTACAAACACACAGCTAAACAACCAACCCTCCAGTTTTTCTCTGGTAGCCAGCATGCTGTCCAGCAAAACAGAGTTTTCAAAAAAACCATCTTTTGCTTTTTGAAAATGTTACCAAGTCAAGTGGCTTTCAGACGGTCTGATAAATAGTGTATGGAGCAAGTGGGATTTTTCTTAGATCTTCTGTTGTGTATCCAGCTAGAAGGGACACGTTGGTCAACATCATTGTATAGTAGATAATAACTACATACAACAAATGAAGTATCAGCCTTTACTGTAGCTGAGATCCCTGGATGGCTGCTTACCTTTTAGTAAGTAAAGATTCAAACTGATAGCATTACTTGCAGTAAAGAAATATGTGTCGAACATGACTTTGGTATATTTGCATTGTTTTTGCAGCCAAGGTTTAGAGTGTGGTTCATTTCTAGAGAAGTAAGTTGAAAGAAGGGTAGCAAGACTTTTCTGGGTTTTTAGTTGGTTGGTTGGGAATTTTTTTTTTTGACAAATAAGTGTTTGTTTGTTAAACCTGCTGTTTGTGTTTACCTCTACATGTGGAAACTCTATAGCAAGGTGCTGGTAAGGCTCTTCTATGAAACTTAAGTTTGTAGCCTTTCAGATATTTACTCCAAAGGTCTAAGGAGGTTTTTTTACTGCATGAAGGTTTCTATAGATGTTGTTTTTTCTGAGTGAGGGAGAAGTGTGGGGAAAAAAAAGAAATAATTTCAGGCAATGGACACCATCCAAAAAGTAGGTAGTTGTCCAGGCTGCATTTGAAGGGCATAACTGGTACAAACTTGTGATCTATTTTTTCCTCCCCTCTTTTGTAACTGGGAAAAGGTACTAAACAGTAAATGTTTTTTCAGGTTCCTCTTTCTGGCGATAATGAAAGCAAACCATCAAAATCTATTCAAAGAAAGAGAGTGCTTCCATCTTGGATGCTGGAAAGAGACCTCCTGGTTCAGAGGATTTCTGAGCCTCTAACGGAAGGAGGTAGGTTTGCAGTGTAGTACGTTTGCATACCAATATATATTTATGTGCTTTGATATAACTTTAATTGTAATGGTGGTGGTAGAAAGTATTAATTTGTTACTTCTCTTCCTGTGCTCCATGCCTGGCAGCCAACAGAGACTGACTTCTGCCTCCTTTGTCATCAGTCCTGGGTGTGACAGAGCTCTTTCTGATCAGTTGGGTTTCATTCTGGTGGGTTTTTTTGTTTTGGTTTGGTTTGTGTTTTTTTTTTTTTAATGCCAGGTAACATACTCTCTTTGGACAGCTGCGTGTTGGGAGCCCTTTCCTATAAACTCGCCTGTTTTGTTTACCGTGCAAATTGTAGGTAGCTTCTGTACCTTTAATTCCAAGCCTTCTCAACGTTTTAAGTCACTCATGTATTGCCCTTCTAAAGTGAGATTCTTCTGATTTCACAAGTTTTGCAGGTGGGGTTTTTTGGGTGGTGGTGTGTGTTAGTTTTTGAGCTGTGACTGAATCAAACTTGATCATTTAGTCCAAAGTTACTTCGTAGAAGGAGTAATTCATCACAGCGTAGTAGTTTCTTACCAATATGAGGCTAAAATAATATTGCATTCCCTCTTGTTTGTTGTGCAAAAGGAAACTGCTGAATGTACGATAAACTGCTGCTGCTGTGTATCAGCGGTAGCGGCAGCAGAATACTGTGTGAAGTTACTATCAACGGGAGACACAAGGGTGCCGCTTTGGCACAATCCCAAGAAAATTTGCTAGCGTGTCTGGCTTTAGTCCTGGGAGCTTGTGAAGACTTCTAAAACTGCCACTAGACATTCTCTGACAAACTTCCGGCAAGGCACTTACTGCTCTGATGGCTTTTACCACGGGGACCAGAGGACTCAAGAAACAAGAGGATGATGACTACGTACATTAATACTCCTCCAGAATTTCTGTCTTTCTCTGTACTGAAGACGGCGTGCCCCACCCTGCTTGCTGTTCTGTGGGGAGGTGGTTTAGGTGCTAACTGCTGAGTTTCCTTCGGTAGTCAGTCTTCAGTGTATGAACTGTGGCAGGCGGGTGTGTGTCCGCTCCTCTGTGTCCGACAGCTAGTTTTTTAATGCCTCTCTTTCCACCTCCTGTTTCTGCCGAGGTGGTGTAATGCCCAAGCAGGCCCGCAGAAGTGTTTCATGCGGTGCCTGACCGATTGCTTCTTACATCCTATAGTAAATGCAGGTGTCTGTATAGATTGACCTGGGCCATTGTGGCTTAAAGACATTAGTTGTATGCCATTGATTACCCTGCCTATTCCTTTCCTCAGAAGCTAATTTTGAGAAAATTAGAAGAAGCAAAAGAAACTTTACTTTTTTTATTATGATTTCATTTCCCCCCCTTACTTCCCCTTTCAAACTCTAGACTGTTCCCTGCTGGCTTATTCCCTCAGATATAAAAATTGCACGTACCAGAGGACCTCTGCTGACTGTCTTTAGTCCTGCGCTAGCGTGATTGCTTTCTTGCGTTTGGAGGGGGTGTATGTGTGTAGGGTGAGGGGTTTCGTTTGTTTTGTCTCCGCAAGTACTGTAATTTTTGATATGTGTGTGTATCTAATGTTTGTTTCAAAGGCTGAATGCTTTGGTCAGGTAGCTGTAGAGATTTGAAGCTGTGTGGGCCAGGGACACCTGTGTGCTGTTGAAGGCCTGACCTTGGGGGAGCTAGGGATATGTATGAACACTACTGGAGCTGTTTAAAAAACCCCTATGTGAGGGAATGATTCTAGTTTAGGATGGGCTGCTTTAATAAAACAACCGATCTCTTCTGCAAATCTAAAATATTTCCTTAAAACTGTGAAACGGTTTGCATCTTTCTAAGGTGATATTGGGTGGGAAGGTAGAAAGGTAGAGAGTAAATCTAAAAGGCTGCCCCTTTTTTGTTTTTCTTCTCCCCCTGTCTGTCTTCTTACTGGGAAGGTAACACTGATTTGTGATTTTGAAGTCAAACATTAAAATTTGAAACATTCCTTGCTTTGTATACATGACTCTGGCACATGGCTATTTTTTGAAGGGGGAGAGTTTTTGAAGTCTTGCAAAATGGCATCAAGTATTTTCCTTCTGCATGCGTTTTGCAGCAGATGGAGCTGTATGGCCCTGGCTGTCTCCCAGCTGTGTATCCAGAAATACCACTTCAGGACAGAGATCTTGCGGTTTTCTGAGCTGTGAAGCTTTCCAATGGGAGGCACAACGTTCGCTGTCTTTCTGTTGGTTACTGGCCGATGAAATAATGGGCTGTGATGTGGGTGACTAGGCAGGTGGGCATACCCTGATTTTGCCGTGTCCTAATTGATGTTTGTGTGCATAAAGTGGTTATCTGAGGTGATAGTAACACAAAAGATCTGTGGTAAAAGTTGTCCTTGGACCGAGTAGTTTACTGATCCGCTCCTATTGTGTAAATGAAATTGTCAGTGGCACTGATACATCAATCCCGAATATCCTTTGCCACATATTTATTGTTTTCCTCCAAATTTGCCCCTCAAGCATCTGTTTCATTCTAAAATATGCTTTTTATTCCTGTAAGCAGGAAATGAAAAATGTGTGGTTGAAACGGCACATGCCCAACGCTGCTATTTCTCATGCTTTTTGCCCAATGTTCTGCTTCAGCGCAGATGTAGATTTCTAATGTGGTCAGGATTTCACTGTAAAAAGTTGCATTCCAAAAGAACCCTTTTGTTTTTCTTTTAAGGTAGTAGAATGAAAAAAGGCCAAGGGAGAGGAGGAAAAAGTAATATGGTGTCATTAAAACCAGAAGTAAATGTGCAGCAGAAAAAGAGATTAGCTTCTGAAGAAACTGCAGAGGATTTTGAAGGTGAAGAGCAAGATCAAGGGAAAAGGAGCTGTCTTTCCATGCCTGTCCCTTCATCTCAGGTAATTTTTTGGCTCAGGGAAGAACCGTGGTATTTCAAAAACTGAGACTGTAGTTCACAGTGTGGTGTTGAAGGCTGGGTCTACGTGTGTTCTGCTTGTAATTTGTTGTTCAACAGTTGTTTTGAAATGCCAGTCCATTGGAGAGCTCTATAGCGAGGGTGGTGGAAGCCTTCATGAGACTAGGTTTTTTGCACTTCTTCCTTGGGATCTGGAACTTTGGCTCCCAAAGTTCCACAGAAATACCAGACTTTTCAGCTTTACAGCAAGAGGCTGGTAGACATGGGCCAAAGTACTGGTCCTAGGAGTGGCTTGGTGTGTGGTTTCTTTCTCCGAGAACCTTTTAGGGGTAGGTGATGGTATGACACTGATGTAATGTGGTACTGGACTTTGCCCAAACTCGTGCTGTTCTCGGTAAAGTTTTATGGTCAGGGAACGATGGTACATGGCGTAGCAACTGCTGCGTTTTGAAGAAAGGTAGCATGGAGTGTGCTTATGCCACAATCTCAAAATCTGAGTCAAAAAAGAAGGAAAGACAAGAAAAAGTAATCTGAAATCCAAAATGCTCTGTGGCAATAAGTGAACAGACACTTCAGCTGGTCAATCTCTGTGTGTCCCCAAATTACAGCTGCGTTTATAGGCAGTGAAATGCTGCTAGTAATGAAAAGAGGAGGATCGTTACCAAAGTGAAACAGTATTTTGGTGAGAGCAAACTGAGGCTTTCACTGACTTTTCCTTTAAGTGAACAGCCTGGGGGAGGTGTTTCTAATCTCTAGCATTAGAATTGCCTGGATCTGTTCTAGGATCTATAAAACACTTAAAATACCGTTACTTGATAATGCTTTGTGGATTTTGACACTGAAAACTCTTAGGGTTTTGTTTTTTAATTAAATCTTAAGGTTAGCTGAAATGAATTACTCCTGGCGAGCGTACCCTTCGGGATAGTTGGGATATAAAGTAGTGGCTCTTTTTATCTGAAGAAGTGTTCTGACTTGTGAGCTTGTATGAAGCCTTACTTATTTTCTCCTAATCATTCTAGAAATATTTCTTATCTGAAGCACAGTGTACTTGCCTTCAGAACTTTGCAGAAAAAATAATAGGTTAGTTCAAGCACAAGTAATAATCTTAGAGAGCTCTAAAAGACTGGAATTTTGATATCAAAACCAGAATCACGCCGCTGCTGTCATAATGAAGGCAACTGAGAAAATGTAGTGTAGGGTAGGAACTGAAAAGATTCTTAGTTCTTTTAAGTGCCAGCAGCCACCAGATGGCAGAGAGGTCACACACGTGTCATAACGAGTGCCAGTAGCGCTGTTGTCTTTGGTTTTCTTTGATTCCAACCTGTTTTTTAACTAGTCATCATCATACCTGTGGAAGTGTTTAGTCTCATTACATACAATACAGGCATGTAATACGTAGTATGAAGTATGTAGCAGAGAAGTCACAAGTGGAAGTGGCAAATTAGAGTCATTTAGTTCTGCTTTGCAAATGAAGGCTTATTTCCTAAGCGGCAGTTGTTTACTGAGCCTTAATTTGGGAGTCTTAATAAAAAAAGTCACCTTTGTCTCCAAGCCGACTTACTAAATCTGCTGCTGTCTGGATCATTTGATACTAATTCTGACTTTGCCCTTTCTTAATCACACCGCTGCTCAAATGTAATTGCCTCGGGTTTTGGTTAACAGTTTATGAGGCTTGCATTGAAAGGAACAAAATCAAATAGGTAACTGCCACCTGATTTTCCAGCTCTGCCAAACACATCCATGTAAACTAAGTATACATCTCCTGGAGGAGGAACTTAGATCATAAACTGTAGAGAGCAGAAACTTTTGAATAGTTTGGTAATGTACCAAAGTAGTTCAGCCTTCGATACAGGTCTGCTTCTGGGTGACGTCTCAGTTGTTGGGACAGTACTCTTGTCTTGGTTACGTATCTCGTATCCTTTTTCTAAAGCACACATCTCTTATTTTCAGCGTACGTGTGTTCCAAAATTTAAAATACAGTATTTGTCAAAAGGGAAATTTTTACTTAATGGTGTCTACTGACAAACTCTTTTATGATTTAGAGTCACAAGCTGAAGTGTTTAAGATTTATTGGGGTGGGATTAAGCTCAAGGTATGTGTCATGAATTCCCTGTATCTCCTGCATATAGATAAATATATATCTTCCATCTAGCTTGCTATTTAAGGGATTGAAATTGATTATTGTATAGGAGGGTACGTTCTTATAGAGGCTACTGTATCGTCACATGTATAATCCGCATTCCTTTTTCAGGAGCAGTACTTCTAATCAAAAGTTAGTTTAAACTGAAGTCCTTGGACTATTCACAAACGAGGTGGTGAGAGAGGAGCCTGACCGTGTCGTGAGGGAACTGAAGCTGAGGACAGGAGCTCTAGAATAAGTTTTCCTTTAAAGTGCGTGTGTGTTCTGAACTTGAGCCTTTCATTCAGCAGGTGTATTTAGCAGCTAACTTGAGTTTGGAAAGTGGAGTAGAAGATTTTTAAAGGCTGGACCAGATGATCTTTTGAGGTCCTTTCCAACCTGGGCTCTTCTATGATTCTCTCACTTTGAAAACAGGAATGATGAGGCGGAGTTTACCTTAAAGCTTTTAATTCTGAAGAGTGTACATTTTCAGGTCCTTCAAAATGTAACCTTGTTCCACAGAATGCATCTGGATTTCCTCTTGAGAATACCATGAGAAACATGGAAGGAAATGGCAAGACTGGAACAAAAACCCCTGGAAGTTCTCTGGAAAAAAAAGATAGGCAGCTGCATAGTAAATTGTCTAAAAGAGTAGGTCAGATCTCCAGTAAAGAAAATAGAATTGAGGAAACAGAAAACAAAGAGCAGATTACTGGTTCTACAAGCCAACAAGCTGACTGGGGCAGGACTTCCCAATCTTTTGGTGCCCAGGAAGGGATTCTTGAGCCTGATGCAAATCTGGATTACAAGACTGAGATTTCTGATTCAACCAGAAGTGCAGATACTTCAGAAAGCTCCAAACACAACAAGCGTAAGAGGACACCTTGCATGTATGGAACAGGCTGTTACAGGTAAAGCAAAAATAAAACTAGCTTAAGCTGGCTTGTTATTAAGAAGTACTGTGTTAGCTACAGAAGAGTAAACAGTAAAGTGGTTACAAGCTTTGATTTGAAAAAGATCTTTTGGTAAACAGGGGACTGATGAGAAACCAATGGCATAACAAGAATTCTAAAAGTCTAAGAGGAGGAGCCAGGATGTCTTGCTAACTGCCAATATAACCTCAACAAGGGATGATTTACTTCAGCAAATTGAACAATGCAGTGTCGTAGGAAATAAGGAACAAAGGTCCACTTTAAAAAGAAAAGAAATAAACCCCGCTGTGTGTAGAGTACATGTACCAGCAGGGAGAAGAGATGTAAATGATTGAAATGCCCAACATAGACCCTGTAGGCTTATTTTATTAGCAGCTGAAATTTTTATGAAAGATGAAGTTATTGCATGCTTTGTGATCTGAATATTGAAAATACCTACTATTTGTTATCCCTAAATAATGAAGAACTACTTTTGTTATAACTTGGCCAGTCTGCACTTTTGGGTTTTTTTTAAAGCATTCGGTCCCCCCTTAAAACCCGAACAAGACACACTTATAAACTCCCTGTTAACCCTTATCTGGTCAGTACCTTTACCTGGTCAGTGTCTTTGGTGATACTTCAATTGAGGGACAATATATTATTTTTTTTTTTTCTGCTACTCATATCCCCTCGATTCACGGTGAAGGATCTGTCATACAGATGTTTTGTGCGCTACAAAGGTTGCAGCGAAGTTAAAAAACTCCAGTGCTGCATGCCTGGTCTCCTGCTAGTTCTTTCTGCCCAGGAAAGGTCTGTAGTGTGGTGTGTTAATGTATTGAATGGAAGATAGGAATCTAGAGGTGTTCCTGAGGCTAGGAAGTGACCAGTGACCTGCAAACTGCATTTTGGAGAAGGTTTTGAGCTCCAGGTAAATCCATGTACATTGTAAACACAAAAGATAAGGCTAATCCAGGAAACAGGGGGGCCTGTGATTATTTTTTAAGAAATTATTATTACTATTATTGCTTTTGTATTTTTTTCCTCTTCCAAGTGGCTTGAGCGATAGTAAAACCTGAGGTTGCTCAGAAAACAAGCCGGGACAAGTAAAGGGGTTCTTGTATGTATTTGGTGTGCCTATTGCTGCAGGTAACGGTATATCAAAAGCGTAAGGCTGTCGCATTAACGAACACTACAGACTTCAAGTTTACATGTAGCATACTTTCACGCATCTCAATTTTTGCCCTTAATGATTATGAGGGAAACATGTTTTATTAGGCAGTCAAGCTGATCCGGTAGTACAAATGCAGCCTTTAGTTTGCTCCAGCTGCTTTTCTTTTTGCTCAGACAAGTTTTCCCCTGTGTGGGGGTTAAGCTGGTGTAATGCTCTGACATGCTGAAGGGTTCCTAATGTTTTGGAAGGCAAGTTTTAGTTACAGGTAATATGGAATAGGAGTCTGCATGTGCACATTTCTTCTTGGGTCTTTATTCTAAAACATTTGGCGGCAGCACTTTTGGGAAGCGTTGCTTTATAAGAAAAAAGAATGCTCTGAAATAGCACATAACAAAATCTTACTTTGTTGGAGAAATTTGTCAATAGGAAGTATCAAACCCATCGGTTCTGATCTTCAGGAAATGTCATGAGACGAAACCTGCTTGTTTGCAGCAAAGAAAGGTGCTTTGTAGTCTGTCTTGGTGGGCTTGCATTAAAAGCAAATACTAAGTAGTCATTCTGCATCGATGAGATGGCTATGGTGGAGTAAAGCAAGCCGTTGCAGTTACCCCTATTTCTGACAGAAATGTACGCATGTGTGATGTGAATGGACGCTTTGAAGGAACACATGGGTAGCGTATTCAGTTTTTCATTGTGTGGTGTTTTCCTTGAGCAAAACCTGGTTTGTAGAGTTGCTAAAGAAGAGAAGCTGCTTTGAGTGCTCTTTTCAGTACAATGAGTGGTTGGTTTTCGTCTCCTTCCATTCACCTTATGAAAGGTGTCATCTGACACAAGGTGCTGTAGGAGTCAACATCTCAAATGAGGACTGCTTTGGTAACCAAGCCATTTCCTTAAAGTGTTCTTTCTAGGTGAGGTTTCATAGTTATCAAATGTCATTTATCCAATAACTAAATGCTCTTCAGTTTTCTAGTCTTTATTTTGTGAACTCCTATTGAGAGATACTTGCCTTCTGGATATGACAGGCACCTTTGGTAGGTGCCTGGTAGAACAGCACAAACTGAAAAGATGAAATGTTAGTTTAGTTGATTTTATTAGATGTCTCTTACACAACACATGGCTGAAACATTTAGGAAATAACTTTGTAACCCATAGCTCAGTTTCTTCGTTTATGAATTTGAAACCACTGCTTTTGAAAGAATCCAGCTTGATTCACAGCTCTCGCTCCAGAGATTCTTCTTGTTGTCCTCCTCAGTGTGAGATTCCCTTTCTGTGGTAGTCTGAAGCTTTTACCAAATCGAAAGAAACTGCTGTTACCACTAGGAGGCAAAGTGCTCTGTGTATGTTATGTCTGACTATATTTGTTGTCAAGGAGCTGACCCTTTGAATACTGTCTTTGGTTCATTTTCTTGTCTGCTGCTTGTTTTTCCCAAGTTAGAAGAATAGGGAATTAAAAATAAAACCAAATCCGAACCCACCCCCTGATTTCAAGGGCTGCATAGTAGTGGTGTGATACAGCTGAACTCTCATCTCTGAAACTGTCATTCACAATTTTGGTCCAGGGTTCTGTCCTTTTGCTAGCCAGTGATACTGTTCTGTGCTGGCTGGGTGTGTGTGAACCTTTCCTGGAACTGTCAAAGCAGGGCACACTCAACCAACCTTTGGATTTGTGTGTGCATTCTTCGAAGTACTTTGATCTTTGTTTGTTTGTTTATGAAAATCAGTATTTTTCATTTCACCTTAAGCTTGTACATCTGGCAGCTAAAGACTTGCATCTGTCTTTTTTTGAGACCTGTTTTCTAATAAGACTTACAATTTAGAACTTACACCGCAGGTGTGTGTAAGGTGTTTGTAACTTCAGACTTGAATTCCATGGCTTTACAGCTAGTGCTGGTAATTCATTATATTTTCACTACCAGTTTCTTTAGTAGGCTGAGAAAATAAGCCCTTGAGATGGCAGGAGTCTCCTGCGTGTGATTATGAAGAGCCAGGGATTCTGACCTTACCACTTAAATTTGCGTTAGAAGAAGCTTTTAAGATGCTTTTGGGAGCTGCATCGATGAAAACTGTCTTGAATATTTCACTGAGCAACACTCAGCTTCTGCTTGAGATGACTGCATTGATTCTGAAGAACTTTCTAAGTTTTACTTGTGTAATTATTTGTGTAATTTTCTGCAACGCAAAGTGCAAGGACACAAATTCAGAGCTTCTGTATATGTTTATGAGAAGGCAGGTCTCCTAAAACTTTATTCTTAAAATAGGCTCTTCATTGGTTAATTTTTGTGCAAGTAAAGCTTAATGATTTTCTTTTGATCATACTAATAACATATTCCTATGCAGCAAGGTTTTGTTGTAAAACTAAATAACTTTGGAGTGCAACTTCCAGCATGAAAGATGGTGTGCTCTTACAACTGACATCTCTTGTATTCAAAAAAACCCAAACAACCCTCAAACCAACCAAAGTCCCAATAAAAGGAAGAAGATTTTTGCAAGAAGGGATAATATTTGCTTAATAGAAGCTATGCACTTCTCTGCTTCTTTTCGTTTTGCTGGATATTGTTGCACAACATATAGAAGTGGAGTGAGTATAAATTATCCACATCAAGGTAAGATAAATTATGATATTTTTTTTTTTTCTAGTCCTGAGCATCTGAAGTAGGACATGTTTAAGGTGCTTCAAAGGTAAAGTATAATTTGAGGAGCATCATCCACTGGCCCAAAAAATCCTGAAGCCCAGTGATAGGAAGCATACATCAAGACCCTTTCCTTTTTCTTACTGCTTCCTCCTATACTCTTTTCTCTCTTTCCTCTCCTCTCTCTCTTTCCTCTCCTCTCTCTCTTTCCTCTCCTCTCTCTCTTTCCTCTCCTCTCTCTCTTTCCTCTCCTCTCTCTCTTTCCTCTCCTCTCTCTCTTTCCTCTCCTCTCTCTCTTTCCTCTCCTCTCTCTTTCTTTTCTCTCCTCTCTCTTTCTTTTCTCTCCTCTCTCTTTCTTTTCTCTCCTCTCTCTTTCTTTTCTCTCCTCTCTCTTTCTTTTCTCTCCTCTCTCTTTCTTTTCTCTCCTCTCTCTTTCTTTTCTCTCCTCTCTCTTTCTTTTCTCTCCTCTCTCTTTCTTTTCTCTCCTCTCTCTTTCTTTTCTCTCCTCTCTCTTTCTTTTCTCTCCTCTCTCTTTCTTTTCTCTCCTCTCTCTTTCTTTTCTCTCCTCTCTCTTTCTTTTCTCTCCTCTCTCTTTCTTTTCTCTCCTCTCTCTTTCTTTTCTCTCCTCTCTCTTTCTTTTCTCTCCTCTCTCTTTCTTTTCTCTCCTCTCTCTTTCTTTTCTCTCCTCTCTCTTTCTTTTCTCTCCTCTCTCTTTCTTTTCTCTCCTCTCTCTTTCTTTTCTCTCCTCTCTCTTTCTTTTCTCTCCTCTCTCTTTCTTTTCTCTCCTCTCTCTTTCTTTTCTCTCCTCTCTCTTTCTTTTCTCTCCTCTCTCTTCTTTTTTTTTTTCTCTCCTGCAATAAGGGCTGTTTGGTATTGGCCAAATAGCTTTTGAAGTAAATTTTTGAAAGGAACTGGCTGTCACCTAAAACAGAATAGGTTAGCTAATTGACAGCTGTTAGGCCTTCTTTCCTTGGTGACTAGGATCTTATTGTAGGAATAAGTATTAAAATGATTTCACAGAGCATTAGCTGCTTCTGTATCCCTTTGAGAAGATGAATTGTGTTTCAAATGACCGAATTAAAATTCTAGCTAGTATTGCTAGTAAGTTAGCTCTGTGCATTTAGAAAACAAAGCAAGCGGTCTCTAAAATTACTTGGTTTCATCCCATTTATTTTTCAATGGCAAAGGAAGTAGGCAGCCAGCCTGAATTTGGTGGTGTTCCCTGAGAACTTGTGGAATAAAAGACTGCTAGATGCAACTTTGCAATGATATCTAGTGAAACAGTATTGACTTACCCTACAGTCTGCAGAAATTAACAGAAAAGACCAGGACGAGGCGTCTGTCACCTGTGTAAATAGATCTGAGGGACACTGGACCTCTGATAAGTAACTCATGGAAGAGTTTATCGGTAGCTTGCTTGCTGAGTTTCCTGAATGAAAGGTGCCAGGCAAATGGAGATGTAAAGTATTAATACTAAATATCTAGTCTTTTTTTTTGGTGCCTGAATGGTTAGTAGAGCTCACAGCACTCAAGTAATCATTTTGCCAAAGCTGTAACAAAAGCTTTTTTCTTATGTTGTTAGTTGAAATGCTGAAATTAATACTGACTGTTCCGCAGAAAGTTCCGAAGAGCCAGTTGTGAATTTAAAGGAAGGAATGCCTGTGGTCAGTGGGGGAGCTGTTGTGTATGTGGCTAGCTACATACGTGTTTCTGGCTTTGTGTTTCTCAGTGCAGCAGTAACAAGTACAAATTAAAGCAGTACTCGCTCTAGTTTAAAGTTGTTCCTCTTGCTTGAGGCAAGCAGGTAACTTCTATAATTTGCACAAACATGTTGAAGATTATGTGTTCTGGGAATTAATGTGGTAAATCACAGAAGTATTTTGCGGATATCTTTTGGAAAATCATTTCTTAAAACATCTCCCATTTCTTGCTTTTAAATACGCTTGAGAAAAAGTGTCTAAAAGAAATCATTGGGGAAAAGTAGATTTGCTTTTAGTACAGTATGTTCACACTGTGACATAATTTTTATGTAATGTCTTTTGATCTGTCACATGAATTTCTCCGGAAGTCATGATGTGTTTTTCTGTGTTCTTTTTAACATCGCTTTACAGAAAATCTTCACTAAGTGATGTTGTTTATAGTTGCCGTGTCTTGTACGGTGTGCATGCAAGCCTGTTGCCTAGAAGCAGTAGAAAAGGCCTTTGAATGATGCATATATGTGTATTCACTGCTTGCTCACCTTGGATTCGACTAAGTGTTGTAGAGCACGAAGTCATGGATGCTGGTAATGCGCTCTCATCACTGACGTTGGTGTGGCTCCGAGTTGTGTCTTACGGTACAACTTCATGTCATCGTTGTGATTTGGTATTTCAAATAAAATGCCACGGTAGCCAAGGCAAACCTGAGAGCACCATCAGCGTCATGTCCAGTAGACTGCTCCGTGTTTTGCCAATTGACAGGGTCGGTAGATGGCACACAGACACCAATACACAAAATAACCTTGCTTTACTGTTTGTTTCAAATTAATGCCGAAAATAAGGCATATGCATGTACAAAAGGGTTAGCCTATGATACCCTGATTCAAGCGGTAAAAGAGATAAGCAAGGCAATGCACCCGATCATTACTATTCACCGTTAGCTGTCATGATTAAGACAGATACATCACCAGTTGCCCTAATACATTACCATCACCCAGATCCGCAGTCGCTGGGGATCTTGTTGCAGCAAGGATCTGGAGAGCCTGTCCCGGCAGCTGGGAAGTCCTACGCAGGGCATCTGGTGGGTGAGGTCTCCAACGTCACTGCGAGAGGCTCCAGCTTTTATGCTAGGGAATAAACAAGTTCACATAATTTCAAATGCAGAAACATCTGGTTTCGCTCTCCTGTCAGATCCCACCAAAGCCTGGCCAGGGCTCAGGGAGGACCCGAGGGAGATTCCTGTATCTACTGGATTTTAACCACAGAAAATACCTGGTTTCATGGCCTTGACCACCTGCCTCTAAGCAAGGCTGGACACACAGTATCTTCACTAATGATTATATTTTATCTGTCTTTTGCTGATGGTCATACATAGTTAATGATCGTGCATATTTCGCTAATGTTTGGATACTAAATATATTTAATGTTTGGTTGGTGGGTTTGTCTAGAGGTCAGCTTTGGGTCGGGGCCTGTTGCTCAGGCCTCAGTACTTCATCCCTCTGGAATAATACGCTGGCATTTGAAGTATTCAAGTGAGAAGTAACTTTCATACGGAACAGAATGATTGAGACGTATTGCCTAAAGCTCACAGGTGATCACCGGAGAGCGTGGGAAGTCTCCAGTACTGCAGTTGCTCAGCTGCCATGGGTGATCCTTGCAGCTTGAGCTGAGACTTTGCGAGAGGTTTGTACGGCACTTGCACAGCTCCAGAGGGAGTCCTAACGGAGCAAGCTGCTCAGTAAGATTCGTGCTATATGACTACATCAGTAGATTGTGTATGTGTTGGAGGTCTGAAACTTGAAGCTGGTGGCAAATAGGAGAATTCGTGTTTTAACCTCTTGTGGCATGTGCTGAGACAAAATTTTTCTTCTCTTACCCTGAAAGCAGGTCTTATATTCTGCATAAAGTTAAACGTTAAAAGCTGCTCTTTCTGTAACCACAGAAAAATGAGTTGTCACTGATTCAGTAACACCTTTCTCGTCTCCACCTTCTTGCGTAAAAATTGAATAGTCGGTTCTTGATCTATCTTTGTCTTTTGCAGGAAGAATCCCCTTCACTTTCAGCAGTTCAGTCACCCTCATGATGATGACTATCATGAAACAGAGATCGTAACTCAGGATAACAAAGATAACCGGCCTGAATGTCCGTATGGAACGGCTTGTTACAGGTAAGAAGCACTGTGCAAAATGGCTTGGCTTGTTTTACAGGTTAAGAATGTTCTCCCCTGGAGCTGCAAAATGACTATAGGATAGTGATGTTAAACCTCAACTGTGGCCTTCCAAAATTTGCTGTGGACAGACTTCTACCTTTAAAGCACCCAAGTCTGTGCAAAATTTTTTTTTGTGATTTCAGCTGGCGAACCTGAAGACTTGACTTTTGAAACCTATTCAGCGGCCCAAAAATCAAAACTTTTTCACTTTTCAACATGTAGTAAACTGTTGTTCTTGTATAGAAACAATAATTTATTGTTACGCGTTTTTCCTGATATGTAACTTTTAGTTTAGATATTGATAAAATATTTGTTGAGGTTTTGTACAAACACTCTGTTTTAATCTGTATTTGATGTGTAAGCAAGCATAATTTAGGTACCAGCAAGAAAATCCAGTTCATGGCAGACTGCTGCTTCTTTTAACCACTGTTGATTCAAAAGATCCTTTTGTTCCATTTGTTTCTCAACATCTAGGTTTTACACTTTTATTTAGCAGAGTTTAATGACTGCTTTGTAATTGGTGCAATGGACAAAAGGATATATTTTGAGGCAACAGCCCTTCTGTGGGGGCATACTGAAATGAACAGCTGCTGTTCAAGATTGTGCTTGAGCAAAACCATTTTCTCTCTCTCCTGGGAAGTGTGATGATCCTAAAGAGCGTGTTCTTTCCAAAATGTAAGAAAATGAGGGTAGCTTTTAGGAAAAAGCCATCTTACGTTCAGCTAACACAGAAGTATTTCTCATCTGAAAAACATCTGTGAGATGAATTTCTCATCTCGGGAGGAGAAATCTGGGTTTATACCGGTCATGAAATTGCCGACATGCTTTCCAGGAGTACAACGGAACTAAAACTGTCTCCCCTTGCAGGTAAGACAACTCCTGTGCTGCATTAGTTGATCTTTTCTTAATCTGTGTTTCATTCTTTTGGGGGTAGAAGCAACAGGTGTCATTTGAAGGGTTTTCATGTTATTTTTGTTGTCTTTATCCGCTGGCTACTACTTGAATACATAATTGAATTATCTAAATGCTATGCCTTGAGTTGGGATCAAATGCTCTGATGCTGACAATACTTGCAAAACACTGAATTAGGCAACTGTTTTTGTTTCAGTACAGTGTATTTAATAAAAAGGTGTACTTGCATGTTTTTATTCAGATAACTATCCCTTCTAATGCACTTGTAATGTACTTTAGGACAGCAGTAGCCATAAAACTGTAAATCAACTTGAAGTATGTGAATTTGTCACGTTATTTGACATGAAAATAAGGTATTTCTACTGAAGAGTATGCTGGTTTTGAAGAATAAGAAAACAAATAACTAGTTTTACAAGGCGGTCTTCACAGCAAGGGTGTTTTGTAAAATATCCCCAAAATTCTGCAGTTACAGAAATTAATCTTGTGTTTCAAGCAATGTCACGTGGTATGTCATTCTTAAATAGTGGGCTTTAATTCTTTTCAGAAGCAAAAATTATGACAACTGATCCAGTTTTCTTCCAAAGTTGGATATTTTTTTTTAATTTTCTGCAAAACAGTAAATTGAGCTGAAACTATTTTAACGTGCAGCCTTGAGAAAAGCCTCTAATACACTAACACAACTGATTAGCACGATGTAAGTGGGACCGAGTTAAAATATTAGAACAGCATTGGATAACTGCTTGGGGGGTGTGGGGGTGTGGAGGGGGATAAACCAGCGTGTTATGACCTGGATCACAGCCTGAATGAGGGGAGCATTTACTGCAGATCCAAGAGTAAGTTTAATTTAATTTTTTTCATTGCATTGATGCTGTTTTTTAATAGAAGACATACACACTTGTATGTTGAACTTTCTGGATTGCAGCAGCATATTGCAGAAATGAATAATCTCTCTTAACAATCCTTCTGTGTCCTTTCCCTGTGATACTACTTTGAGACAAGCAATAATTTTCCCAAACTATGTGATTTGTAGCTTTATGTTGCAGAATATTGAAGCTTTGCCTGGTATCTCAGACTTGTGATGCACTGGGCGTGCATTGTGCTTTATGCACCAGAGGTTCATGTTCTGGTTTCGTTTCTAGTGAGAGTAAATAATTGGATCAGTTCTTATTATGCTGAACAAATGCATCTCATCTTACAACTTTGGGAACTATCTCATCTCTTGGTTTTGATCAGCTTTTTTTTTTTTTTTTTAATTAAAGGCCGAA
This sequence comes from Falco peregrinus, assembly GCF_023634155.1. Classification (NCBI taxonomy): domain Eukaryota; kingdom Metazoa; phylum Chordata; class Aves; order Falconiformes; family Falconidae; genus Falco; species Falco peregrinus. The sequence continues at coordinate 4,526,166 of NC_073727.1, forward strand.
ACAAGAGGAACTCTTACTGAACCCTTTTTTTTTTTTTCACCCTACATTCGATATGCTGAGACACTGCAGTAAAGCACTGGTCACAGAATTTTATTTTAAAAAGAAATTAAAATTATTCACAAAATACAAAGGGGTTCTGGGAACTTGCTGAGCTCTTGTTAAGCGTGGAACAAGGTGGCAAATCAAACTTGTGCTGTTTTCTTCTTTGCAGGAAGAATCCACAGCATAAGCTAGAATACAAGCACAGTGCACCTCCAGGTAAGCCAAGTTGTTCAGTATAGCTGAACAAACCCCAAACCCAAATTTTCCCAAATTTCCCAAATTTGGGAAAACCCCAAACCCAGTAATTGATGCCAAAACCTTGGAATAAAATGCTTTAAGTGAGTAACACTGCATTTGCGGCTTGCTCTGTATTGCCCTGCGCCCTTGCTCTTAAGCATGAGGTGCTGCCATTGACACTGATAAGGAAGTTCAGGTTGCTTGGCCGCTGCACACTTAACATTCACTTTTTTAAATGTTTTTCAACTGAAGCAAGATGGTCTGGGTCAGACACCATTGATGTAGTTTGTATGCTTTGTATCTTAGGATTTGAGAAACATGCCACGTGGCCGGTGGCTATTTTCATGAGTTTAACAGGTTTTTTTGAAAATTAAGCATGGTGTAGTGTGATCTTAGCAGATCTCTCTATTCTGCTTCCTCCATTTGGAGCTGGAGTATTACAGTGAAAACAGGGAATACACTGAAGTATTTCTCAACATTTCAAATGGATACTGCGGTAAATTTTTTCTATAGCTTTTTTTCCCATCCCCATAGCATGGATGTTCTGTTGAGGCTTGGAGAGGATATAATTAAAACTGAATCTGAGCTTATATTCTAAAAGTCTTTATATGTTCCAGTAACTAGACTTGTTGAAAAACACAGGGGAATGTACTGTTTACATTTTGTCTGTTCTTAGATAATTCAGAGATATACTTTGCATTTTTTTGTGCTTCTTCTCAATTATTGGACTTGGAGGGTTTTTTTCCAATTTAGTTCCCAATGCAAAGAGCAATACTTTAGAGCAGAACAGTTATGGAAATGTAATGATAATGCATTTTACTTTAAAAAATCAGGATTATGACTGTACTCCTGCCCCTGGCAGGAGGGGTGGAACTACATGACCTTTTAGGTCCCTTCCAACCCAAACCATTCTATGGTTCTATGGTTAATAAGGAGAAATTGCATTTATGGAAACAATGGTGTGAAATACTTAAATGCTTTGAAATACTGCAATTTTCTGCTTTAAAAACCGCAACCAGTACTGATGACATTTGTCTACAGGCAGCATGGTTCCTACTTGTAAGAGTTGTTCATCTGGGTAATCTTTCAAGAATCATTTAATTAAAAAAAAAAGGTCTTTTGGGGGCAGCAGAGTAGTTTTTACACTTGTGAAGACAGCACAACCATTGCAGCATTTCTTTTAATAAGTCAGTCTTCTGTTGTAGCAACCCCTAGGAATAACCCTTATTGCTATGTTGTACTCTGACCTGACCAATAACATTTCTTTCTTTAGTAACTGAAAGACGAACACGACAACGAACTTCAAAAAATGGTATGTTCTGATGGTATGAACGGGCACATCATCATGGGATGCAACTGATCTGCTTTGGGTTTTGGGCATTTAGTAGTGCTGGAGATGCTTGATAACACTTACCTGAGGAGAAGGTAGTCGTTATTTTAGTAAAACTCTGCTTCCTTTTTCACAAGTAATAGTGCTGAATTGGATTTGTGCCAGGCGTCCTGGCTGAGCACACCTGTACTTCCCTGGAAGCGGGCAGCGAAACAAACAAATGTTTTAAGGAGAGACGAGTGTAACCAAACCAATTCTTCCTTCCTTCCTTAAACAGGGTTCATAATAGGACGAAAGGAGCCAATAGTTCATCCACAGCTAGTTAAGGTTACCCCATGAAGACTGATGGCTCTTGAAACATTGAGATATTCCTTCTGCGTTGCATTGACCTCGAAATAACTTTCAAATGATACCTGTGGATGTGGTGATGAGCTTTTCTTATATTTACTCTGAGGTATTGATGTTACAGGCTTGTTAGGACTGAAGTGTAGAAGAAGGGTAATGCCTTTCAGCTGGGGGCGGCATTCACTGTAAACTACGCCTGTGTCCTGCAAACTTTAGTTTCTAGGCATCAGTGAGCATTACGTAGTATCACAGGCAAGCTGTAGTCTCTCTTGATAATGTAACCTGTAATACTGTGTATGAGTATCTCCTCCATTCACCAGTAGTACACCTAGCTTGCTTTGCTGCTGCCAATAATATTAGCTTACATGTTGCAGGTGCATGGGCTCCAGTTTTAAATATCCTTTAGGTCTGTTTCCAGGCATCTTTTGTCTCAGTTTCGGCTTCCAAATGTGAAGCTTCCTGTTATTTCTAAAAGAATTTAAAAGTGAGCTTTGAAGAGCAGTCTGATAATATGCCGTCTTTACGTTCACTGGCCTGAACAAGGCATGAGGATGTGGAACTGCTGCCTCTCGAGTGGAAGTGGGAACTAACTTGACGTCTTTGAGATCACCAAGGTGTGGCTGGACATTTCCTAAAGAAATCTTCAAAATAGAGAGATACGCCTTCTAGAGAAAGTAAATTGAAGTGCAAATAGCTGTAGTTTTCTAGACAAAGTGTTTTGGCCTCCATTCTCTTCTGTGACTTGCTTTCCACTCAGAAATTTATTTCCCATCCCATTTCCTTATCATGTATGTGTGTACTTTCGCTGCCACTGAATGCTTGGTGTGGTTGTATCTGTGCACTAGCGTGTTCTGAGGCATACTTGTTAGCTGTATGCTTTGCCACATCCCATGGTGCAAGTACGAGCCCCATCTTGATCGCCGCTGCCTTGCAGAAAAGTGCATTGTAGAGTGGTGAAAATTGTTAGCAGCATTGTAAGTGCAGCGAGTGGTTAAGACTTTATAATGCAGCAAGCTGGACTGTGTGCATATCTGAAGCTAATTAAAGCTAATCTTGAAGGTTTTAAATTGTAGCTGTGCCTTTCATAAGAACACCTTCCTTACTGGAATGCTAGATCCTGCGCGTGCAGCTCATGGCAGGTGGTCAGCCAGGTATGGCTATGGATGGAAAAGTGCTTCTCTTGTAAGCGTGTAAAACTTTGACGTGGGAGTGAAATTCAGTCTGTTAAATTCAACTCCTCTTCCTAAGAACGAACCAGGGAAAAATTGATATTCCATGCACAGTGGGAAGAAGGTAATTCACTCGTTAAAGTTCTGTTTGTATTTGATGATTTTTTTAAATTTATTTTTTCCCCTCAATATCTTGTTGACTGGCTTGCTTAGTTGTCTTGAGGGCAAAGCCTGTAAAAGGTTGCACTCAGCAAGCTCGCATCTGAGGCGGTCGTACCGAGCCATGCAAGATCACACAGGCAGGGTTCCATTAGCCTTTATTTCGTGCTGTTTGGCACAACTGCACTGGTAAGCACAGCAGGATTAATTTCCGTACAAGTGTACTGAAACTCCACCAGCCAAGAGAAGGAGGGTGCCATCTACATGGTACTTGCCATGTTTAGTTTTTAACATCGTTAGTGTAATTGCTACGAGATGGATTCCAAGTTGCCCATAGAGAATGTGTTCTGTGTTCTGAGAAATAGTCTAAGGCTAATTACTGGGGGAATAGCTGTAAGAGACGAAGGAAAAAAAAAAAGGAGAAAGGCTAGAGTTACGTTGTCATTACATTGTCACTGCTGAATGACCTTACTACCTTGTTGCTACTGGGATGAACAACCTGCTGTGGCTATGGACTATGCATAATTCTCCTACACACTTCTTTGTATGTTATCTAGCAAGCTGATCAGGTCACTTCCAAATACAACCCTGTGGAAAGGGGTGGTCAGCAAGCTTTTTCTCCCCACGTAAAGGACATACTTTCAGAGAATGTTTCAAGGTCATCTTTATAAATATGGAACAGGGGAAAGGCAGAATTGTGCTTAATGAGCAGCTTCAGGGGCTGTGGAGCTGAATGAGACTATAGCAGAAAGAGATGGCGTGAGAAGACCTGGACGGAAGTGCGTCATTTGCTGCTGAAATCTAAACACATTGGTGGATGGGGATGAAAAACATAGTATGCTCCTCGTACATTTGTAGGAAACATATGGAAGTCATCAGTATTTTTTGCAGAATTCCTATTTCTGTTGTAAAATACCTGCAGTGCTGTAAGAGCAGCTTTTCTTTGCTAAGCAGGTCTTGGGCTTATTATTCTCACAGGCCTCGTCTGAGAAGGGAGGTTTTGTTCTTAATGTATTTAGCATCTTTGTTTCAGCGTCTCCCTCTGAGACGTAATTCCTTCTGCACAACATAGTCCGTGATTCTTAGAAGAAATTCTGCTGTTATGGGTAAACATGGGCATGATTACTTTCCTCTAAAGTCTGGTAAACAGTAAACTAGCAAGCATCATATGGGCTTACAGCTGAAACTGACAGTTGGACATTTTCAGGATTTTCTGCTAGGTGGTGCACAGTATAGATTGCTGCCCACAGGATATCTCTCAGTTGTAGTATTGGCTGCGTCACACATGGCTGACTCTATTCGAGGTAGTCATTGGGTGCCTCTGTAGCACAGTTCACCCATAAAATTGTGTACCTTTGAGGGACTTGACTGCTACTGTAAATGCTTTTGAAAACCTTGGGTGAGAGCTGCTATAGAGTATAAAATGTTAATCAGACCATAAGATAATGTTGGAATAGTAACATTCCCACTAGCAGAAAAATGTAACTGACAGAGGATGTGATCTGACTACATCAGGTGCTGGTGTTCTTGCTTGTTCACCACACGCACAGCTTGAGTGTCTGGAGCTCTGACCCGAGGTTTCAAGAAGCTGCGAAGACATACTTGAGGTTGATATAAACATGGCTGATTTGGACTGGGTTGTGTAGCTGAGAAGAAAAGGCACATTTCTAGTTTCATATAAAAGATGATAAGAACTGCCTAACAGATAAATGACTTGTATGAGATCATTGACAGGTTATCTCCAGATGAGAGAAGAATGCAGAAAGCGGAGGCTGGGGGGAAAAGGAACAAATACAGCTTTACTCAGGGGTATGACTTAAGGGCAGCATAACATGAGTGGAACATTAACAGACGGTGGCAAGTTAGGAATTGTGGGCATGTAGGGAAAAGGGAGGTAGCATAGGCTGGTAGAGCAATGGGTGTGCACATCTGGCAAAGTCCAAAAGCAGTGGAAATCAACTTGTTAAAGGTTCACAGCTACTGGTAAGTCAAAGGAGAAGGCAATGCTGCTATGGCGGCAACTTTGCCCAGATGCTACCGAGTCAGGTAGATAAGGCTTCTTCAAAAAGCAGGATTACCCTGTCTCTGGGAATTGGTTTAAATATGCCAACGTATTTGAGCAATTAAAGGATGACTGCAAGACAAGCTGCCTAAAAAAAGTTTAAGAACATGCTGTGAGCAGCATCCATTTCTCATACATAGAGGTTTCCAAGTCTTTGATTCCTGCCAGTACAGAGTATTGTGACATACTGTGAAGACAGAAGGCAATTTAATCACAACGTGTAGGTTGTGCAGAAGATGGATAGGCAGCAGATGAGACAGCAGCGCGATAGAGTAGACTGAACTGGGAAATGGGTAGGCTGCCTCCAGCTCAGGAAAGAAGTGTTCAGCATTTGTTGTTTCCTTAACCTGTGTTCAGAAAGGAAGCACAGACTACCCAGCACAGATCCAAGTTGAGAGCGTAGGAGGCGAGTGATCTATGAGATTGTCTTTGCTCACCTGAAGCTCAGGAAGGAAGTGAATGGGAATTCAAAGCCATGTCAGATTCCAAAGCGCAAGAGTATAAAGTAGCCCTAAGTAAATATGGATGGGTGCAGGCAGAAAATTTAGGGTCAGAATAGCTGTCTAGAAAGAGCTAGGGGCTAAATGCCAAGAAAGATGCCTTGTTTAGGTACAGAAGTAACGGGAAGAAGACCAGGGAAATTGTGTATGCCACTGCTTCAGAAAAGGAGAGTTGTCAGAAGACGTTGTCTGATACTGGTTTCTTCTGATATCAGAAGATGTTGTCAGAAGAGGCCTGATTACTGTTTTCCAAGTGCTGGAAGAAAAGCCACTAGGGAGAACTTTCTTAATTGATCAGACTGGTAAGCCCTGCAGAAGTGGTCAGAGAGGGATGATACAGCTTTTCATAACAGTCTTGAAAATCAAACACAAAACTGTCAGCATTGGATAGAGTGCTTTAGTTGAGCCTTTCTCCTGTTGAGGAGAGGGGCTAACTAGATGGCCCCTGCAAGGTCTCTTTAGTTCTGTATTTATTATTCATGAATATATGGCATTGTTGTCCCTACAGGAGAAAGGGCTGTGGAGAAAGACGGTGCCAATGATGATGAACCAAATGAGTATGACCTTGGTGACAGCTTTAGAGATGATGAGGAAGAGGAGTGCGAACCTACCGACGAAGACTCTGACTGGGAACCAAGTTCAGAAGACAAGGATAACGAAGATGTTGAAATGCTTTTGCAAGAAGCGTCTAGCTTTGTTAGAACCAAAAAGTAGCTGCATGGAACGATGTTACAAATGTCCAAACTGGTTATGGTGAAACATGGGTGTGTAAGGAGGGGACCTGCTTTGAAAACTGTTTTTTCCTCAGTGATGTAGGCACTGCAGGAGGATTTTAATGAGGGTGAGGGGATTCAGCAATGCCTTTCTTTTCCATATGGGTTTTTTTGTTTTATTAAGTGGTGGAGCCAGAGGACTGAGCTCTGAAACTTTTTTGTGGTTCCCCCCCCCCCCCCCTCTCATTTATCTCTTATGCAACACCATTGGTATTTCATAGTTTGAAATACAGTTTTAAAGGTTGTTAATGCTTCTTCTTGCAGTGCTTGAAAGAAATACTGGCCTTAGGAAAGCCTTTTCTTTTGCTGAAAGACAGTATATACAGTGCTGGATGAAGGGGAGTTACACTGCCCACCTGCAGTATCGCAGACTACTTCTTGGCCATCACTGGGGGGTTTGTCTAAATTTTTTTAACGCTCTTTTGAGTTAGTGCAGTGCTACTGGCTTTCCTCTTGGGTGTCATTTCTTTGATTCTCTTGATGTGCAGGAGTTGAATACAGAATGTGTATATCACTTGAGAACAGTATATCAGCCTATCGAACCGCTTGGTTGTCTAAACAATGATTATGGTGTATTTGCTGTAATTACAGTAGGACCTCTTCCCATGCCTGTACCTCACTGGAATTATGTTCAGTTCACAACAAAGCTGAAGTCTTGGTGACTGTTTTTTTGCACAATTAAACTTGTAACATACTGCGGAAAAAACATTTGCTTGTGTCTCTGTGATTTCTAAAGACTCTTGGAAGATCTTCCCTTCCGTGTGTTCACAGCACGCCTGAGCTTTCAAGAAAGTAAGTTAAAAATTTTAGTGTGTTTCAGGACAGGTGACCGGAGCCGTGTGAATTTGGCACCTTTTTGGGCAGAGTCTGGAGATTCTGCAGGGGGAAGTGTTCTTGTGTGGCTCTGGCTGCCCTGGGAATGCCTGCCCAATGGCAGCTGGAGACAGACGTCCAGGTACACTCAAGCTTTTCAGCTGGGTGGCTTGATGTGCTCTGCTTAAAATGCAGCAGCCGTTGCTGCAAGCTGGCATTGGGCGCTTTTGGATGTGGGGACCATCTTCTGCCAATTGTGTGTCAGAAGCTTCTCTCAAAAATTGTAAAAGTCAAAAATACAAACATTTAGGATGGGCAGCTGTTGCAAATTTGGAGAACATCACCTTCTGTTGGCCAATGGCTTACTGTTTGCTAAAGTTATTCCATGCAGAAAGAATCCGTTTGGTGTTTTGTACAGTGTCTGGTGATTTCTGTGACCATAACCTTCCTCGAGCCAAAGCACTCTATATCACAGCATTATTTTGTGAATGGCTATTTAAGCTGCTCACGAGAGCTACTAGCCTTTACTTTGAAAGCAGAAATAGCTTTTTATCGCTGGACGCTCCCAGTCAGATCTGTAATCACAAAAGCACGTTTGGAAATAAACTTTGATGTTGCATGATCAGGACTGAAAAACTTGCGTGTGACCAAAGCAGCACACTGGGACAGTCAAAGCCGTCGTTGAGCTGCTCTGTGCTGGTAGGTTGAAGTTCTCTCTGTTGAAGTGCATTTCCCTGTTCTTGTATCCTTTTCTTAACAGCAGGATGCGTTTTTATTCTTCTGGCAGAATGAACTGGTACCTCCAGGTTACCGGAATCCTGATTGAAACTACTCTTGCAGATACAGATGAGAGTACCCAGGTGCTCAGCAGACCCTCAAATGTCAAGTTACCCAGTATTTGCTCAGTGAGTCAGGAATGCAGCGCAGCTCAGTGAGCTGAGTCTAGAGGTAGTCCTGTGGTGACACTGGCTCTCGGTACAGTTTATTCTGTAAATACGTTGTTGAACTAATCAAAGGCACATTCTGACTGTCTGTGCCAATTGCCTCCAAAAGGCAGAGGGTGACATTTCACCATGCAGAGCCTGCATCACATTACCCTGTAATACACGCTTTTTTGCTCTGAAAAAAACCAGACTGGTGAAATGTTTACCCCCCTGCCCCTCCCCAGCAAACGCATTTTTAAATACTGTACTTCAAACGAAGTGAATAAGAAGTGCTTCTCTTCAGCTGTCACCTGAGAGGAGGGTACCCATCCGCTTTACTAATCTGGCTATAAGATGTGTAAGCCTCTGTTCCCTGTGTGTTGGGCTGCAGACTGTAACTCCTCCCTCCTTTTATCTCGTGGTGCTACAGGCAGCTCTCAACCTGCCCCCAAACTCTTTCTGTAAGAGCTCAAATGCCTTTGCTTGCCTTCATTTAAAGCCTGGTCAACACGGAGTGTCCGTCCTCAACACAGAGCATGGGGAGAAGTTAATTACCTTTTGATTTGTAGCATCCTTTGAAGTATTTAAAGGCCTTTAGACAGCTCTTCTGTTAAGAAGATGCTGATGTTAAACAAGTCCATTCACCCGATGATTAATCCTGTGAGACCCTGTTTCCTGAAGCCCTGACCCTTCTTAGCCATAGCCTCTGGCTGCTTTCTCCTTGGCTTATGTCTTTCTGGAGGAGTGATCCTCAGAAACAGACACTGTTTCAGGTGAGAATGAGAGGAGACCCCAGCCCAGGCATGACCCTGGGAGGGGTTTTCCACTGACCATCACTAATTGGGTTGAGACAAACCTCTGCTGGCCTGTTCATGGGCACGGCAGGTGAGGGGGTGCAGAGGCCGTCTGGGGTCCGTGCCCAGGTACCTGCCCTTGACAGGGGCTTAAGGGGAGGGAGCTGCTCTGTTGCTCCTGTCGCGCAGTCCCCTCTTTATAACCATTTTTTGTTGTGGTTGCCTGAATACACATGAACTCTTGGATAATGACAATCTTGGAGTGGTACCTGCAATGCAGCTCTTTAGTTAAACTAATGTGACTTCATTTTTAACCTAAATGAATTAATTTTCAAATGAATTTAATTCTTGTCTGCTTTGCTTGCCTCTTAATTCTTCAGTATCCTGCCGTGACATCTGGGCAGACGGCAAGGGAGTAAGAGATTTCCATACGCTCAGCTGTGGAATCTCACAAAGTTTATTGCAAGTGTCTTGCAAGTTTATCGCCCAATGTATTTTGCTGAAGGGAGTCAACATGAGCGGTGTTGATGCTGACAGGGAAGCACGTTACAGGGCTTGGCCGAGTCCCCTCTCCCTGCAGCGGGGTGAAGGCCCGCTGTCCTCCCTGTGGGCGCCTGAGGAGGCCTTGGTGGACGCGGTGCCCTGTGCAACACCCCCGCCGTGTTTTTGGAGCAGCTCACGTGGTCGTGCCCCTGTGACCAGGCTCCTCTCGGGAAGGAGTCGAGGGGGGCTCAAGGGGGCCCCTCGGCTCCCGCCGTGCGCGGCCTCCGCAGCGCCGAGCCCGCCGCCCCCCGCGCTGGGCCTGTGCTGGGCCTGGCCGGGCCCGGGGCTGCCGGCGGCCTGGGGCCCCGCCGGGGCTGCGGGCGCTGTCGCCTAGCAACAGGCGCCAGGGCGCTCGCCATTGGCTGGGCCCAGAGGCGTCGAGGCCGCCGGCCAATGGGGTGGCGCCTTGTCATAAGAGAGGGAATCGGCGGGGTTCCCCGGAGCGCGTCTGGCTGCGGCGAGGGCAGTGCGCCTCGGCGCCTCCCCGCGGGCGGCTGTGCCCGGCAGCCGCTGCTGCCGCCGCTGTGGCCGAGCCCCCTCGGCGGGGAGCTGCCCTCGGGGGTGGGAGCGGCCACCGCCGCAACCCGTCCGCTCTGGGGAGAGCCGGCCTGGAGACCCTGCCCAGGGCCCGGCTGGAGCCGGGCTGCGTCAGGACGGAGCCGCCCCAGGCATGGCTTCAGGTGGGGTTCGGCCGGGGCCGGGGCTGAGGTGCGCGGTGAGGGGGGCCGGGTGGGAGCGGGCGGGGGAGCCCTGCCCTGCCAGGCGGGCTCTGCCTCGGGCGCCGCTGCCTCTCCCCTCCCTCGGGCCGCCAGAGCGGCGGGCGGGCTGCTCTGGGCTCCGGCCGGGGCTGCGGGCAGCCGCTGCGCTGCGCTCCGCTTGGCCCCGCCCCTCCCCTCCCATTGGCTGGTGCCTGCGCGGCTTCGGGAAGCTTCGGGCGGTAACTGCCGGCGCGAGGCGCGCGCGGAGCTGCCGTTAGGAGGCGGCGGCGGCGGCAGTTTCGGGGAGGACGGCCGGGTTGAGCCAAGGCCTCGTCCGGCGGGACTGGTGAGGGGAGAAAGGCGCTTTTATCGCAGAGGCAGGCGGTGGGCAGCCTGCCTGCGGGTCTGGGGCCTGTGCGCGGCCCTGCCGTGAGGAGCTGGCCCGGTGACAGGCCCCGAGTGTGGCGCTCACGCCGGGTGGTTTAGCGTCAGGCCCCACATCTGAGAGGCTGAGCCTGGCGTCAGGGACCAGGGACCTCTGGTGCTGCCTGTTTCCACCTCAAAAGAGAAGGCTGAACGCACGCATGCGCCCCTCAGCATTTGAAAACTAACGGAGTTGGTTAAGGGTGTGCCGTTGAAGTGAGGGGCAGTTAAGATGGTTCATAGGTGCCAGCACATTCAGAACGTGTTCTTAAGGCAGTTTTTCATGTGGAATATTATGCAGAAACTATCCAGGAGTTTCGTGCTCAAGGAGCTCCAGTCTGATGTGTTGTTTCTGTGGTATTTTAAATGTGTTGTTTTCTGTACTGTATTTCAAGCGCGATACTGATTGTGCTGTCCTGTCATAGAGCAGCCCGGTATCACAGCGCTGCAGGGGTGCGATTGTTGGCGAAGCGCCTCAGGAGGCCGTCGTCATGTCGCAGTGGAGCAGCCCTTTGTTACGCTGCCGAGGAGGAGCCAATGATGGCAGTGCTCTGGAGGAGCCAGTTGTTGCTTTGTGCGTGGCAAAGCCCTTGGTGTTGCCGTCCCAGAGGCATCCTTGGTGTCACCATGCTGGAGGAGCGTGTCCTGGCACCTCTCCAGAGGGTGGCTTTGTGCCGCCCCAGCAGAGCAGTGGGTAGCAGGGAGCGCCGGAGGAGCAGTTTGTTTGATGCCCAGCTCTTCTTGGAGCCCCTTTGCTGCATCGGAGGAGCCGTTGGTGGTGCCACGCTGGTGAGCCGTTGATGGTGCAGCATTTGAGGAGCCCCTGAGCGCTCGGCCGCAGGGGATCCCTTTGTGGTGCCGCTCTGGAGGAGCCATTTCTTGCTTTGTGCTTGGCAAAGCTCTTGGCGTTTGCCATCGTGGAGGCGTCCTTGGTGTCATCACGCCGGGTGATAGTGTCTTGGCGCCGGCTTAGAGGTGGGTTTGTGCCGCCCCAGCAGAGCAGTGGGTAGCAGGGAGCGCCGGAGGAGCAGTTTGTTTGATGCCCAGCTCTTCTTGGAGCCCCTTTGCTGCATCGGAGGAGCCGTTGGTGGTGCCACGCTGGTGAGCCGTTGATGGTGCGGCATTTGAGGAGCCCCTGACGGCTTGGTGGCGGAGGAGCCCTTTGTGGTGCCACTCTGGAGTAGCCATTGGCTGCACCTTCCCGCAGGAGCTCTTCATTGTGGTGCCCGGAGGCACCTTGCGTCGTGCTGTGTGGGAGGAGCCGTTGTTTGCCCCGTGCCAAAGGAGTAGTTTTGTGTGGCAGCCTGGAGGAGCCCTTCATAGGAGTCCCGTGGAGCAGTGCCACGTCGCTGAGCAGCAGTGGAGCCCGTCAGGGCAGCGGCGTGGAGGAGCCCTTGGTGGCAGCGCCCTTGAGGCGGAGGCGTTGACGCCTTTGTGCTGGAGGAGCCCTTGGTTGCGCAGCCCTGGAGGAGCCTTTCTTTGCGCCGCCCCGCAGGAGCTGCTCCTGCCTGCTAGGGCACCTGTGTCACCTTACGTTGGAGGGGCCCTGGCTGGCGCAGCCCCAGAGGAGCCGTGCATCGCAGCGCCCACGGGAGATCTTCCTGACGCTGCTGGTGTGGTAGGTATTGCACGGTAGGTACTGCAGGGCTGGTCCCTGCCTATGGCATCTCCAGTCCGGTCTGGGATGGTCTGGCATTGTAGTTGGCCTGTATTTGTGTGCTGTCTGGTACTTGCATTTCGTATTGTACCGTATGTCTTGTGTGTATTCTGTCGTCGTTCTTGTACAGTGTGCGCTGTCTGGTATACATTGCAGGGAATGGATTTAGTTTTCTGTAGAGTATTTGTTATTGTCTGTTAAGTATTGTGTGTATTCTTTGTGCTGTCTTTGATGTTGCAGGATGATTTTGATGGTATGTATTCATTTTTTGTTCTCTCTTGTATGCTATATGTATTGCATAGTTCCTTCTGTTGCGTGTGTTTGACTGGGTTTTGCCTGTATTTTCTGGTACGTATTGTCTTTTGAGGTATTTTCCCCGCAGATTGCGTTTCCTGCCTTGTCTTTTGCGTCTGTTTTTGCACGCTGTTTCTGCAAGTGTCCTGTGGCATGCGCTATGGTTTGTCATGTCCTGGCTCTTGCCACTTCTTTGGTGGTGTGTCTTGAGCGAGGCTGCAGGGGCTGGGCTTGTTTAGCCGGGGGAGCCCTGCATCGTGCCAGCCCTGGAGGACACGTTCGACACGCAGCCCAGGCCGTCTCTGTGGAGCCTTTCGTCGCCCCGCGCTGAAGGAGCCCTGAATGGCGGCGGCGCCCCGGCAGAGCCCTTCGGCACACGTCACCAGGGGAGCCGGTCACGGCTGCGTCATTGCATTTGCTGTTCTGTACGGCGTTGGGTTTGGTGTATTCGACTGTCCGGCGCCTTGTGTGTGTCTTACGTGGGGTGTATGGTATTGTTTGGTGTTTATTGGATGGTATATATTGCGGTTCTGCTATGGGTATCTGCTATCTATTCTATGGTGTGTTGTATTTTGTATTGTACGTGTTGCAGTGTCTTGTATTTTCTGCTGTATGTTTCAGCATTTATATTCTGTGTTGGCTTGTATGTATCGTACCGTGTGTACTTTGACTGAACTGTATATATTGTGTGTGTTGTGTTATATATTGTATTTTATGTATTGTGTATGTTGTCTTTTATTGTGTGGTATGGTATTTATTGTATGTCCTTCTAATTATCTTGTATGTAGCTTGCATTTTGTATTGTATTGCAGTTTTTATTGTATGTAAGGTATGTGTTCTAACGTACCGCTTGATTGTATGTAATGTATTGTCCAGTCTTTTTGTTCTTGTGTGGGTTATATTTTGTTACGTATTCTGTTGTTCATTGTATTTTATTGAATACTGCATTTTCCGTTCCGGATTGTATTTTCTGTTGTGTATGCCTTGTATTGTGTGTTGCGTGTATTGTACAGTATGGTGTGCGTTGCACGATGTGTACTGTATTGCACTGTAGTTTGTTCTGTACCGTGTAGTTTATGGGGTGTATGCATTGTGTAGTACTGTGTTTTGTGTGGTATTGCCGGTGTTTTTAGCTGTGCATAGTATTGTGTTTTATGTCCTCTGCTATGCCTTGTGTATGCTATTGCGCTGTTTGTAATGCATTCTGTGTATTTTATTTCATGGAGTGTATTTCACGTATTGTGTGTTATATATTTCAGGTATGGTATTTTATGCATGGTCTGTATTTTGGAGTGTGTATAGTATTCTATTTGGTGTATTGTTTATCTTTAAAGGATACTGCGTATTGTGTTGTTTGTATCGCCATGTATTTTGTGGTTTTAGTCTGTGTTACTGTATTTTATGGTTTCATATACATTGTGTGGTATGTATTGTGTTACAAGTTTTGTTGTTTTGTATGTGTTGAATAGTATGAATTGTATGATATGTATTCTGTTGTATTGTATTTTGTTTTGCATTGTCTTGCTCTGTATTTTGTTTAATTGTATGTATTCGATGTATGGTAGCGTGCAACAGTTTGTGTCGTATTGTGTGTTGTTATTTCTGTTTTAGCGTGCATTGTATGGTAGTGCCCACTGTTTGTATCCTATTGTGCGCTATGGTATTTATCACAGTCTGTAGTATGCAATAGCTAGTGTTTTGTATTGCATTTTGTATTTCATATTTTACCTGGTATTTCATACGTTGTGTGGTACATAGTGTACATATTGCATTTTGTATTGTACTGTCATCTGCTTTGTATGGAGTACGCCGTATGGTATGATGTTTCTGCCATGTGTTGTGTTGTATGTGTTGGTGTATCATTTGTATTGTACTGTAGGTATTGTCTTGTTTGCCTTGTACTTTATCTCCTGTTGTATGTATTGCGTTGTATTTTGTATTGTAGTGTACGTATTTTATTTTGTGTTCTATTTGTACGTTTGATTTATTGTATTTATAATCTCTTGAATTTTGTCCCGTATGTAATGCATCGTGTGTATGGTCTGTTCAGTATTTTGTAGCCTGTGGTATGTGTTTTCTGTTGGAGTGCTTTTAATGTGTTGCGTGTATTGCATTTGAAATACGGTGTAGTAGGAGTTGTATTTGAAGTACGGAATTGGATATGTGGCATTTTATTTTGTTGTATATATGGCTTTGTATTCTAGTCCATGTTTTCTGATGAATTTTTGATGATAACTTTTGTTGTATTGCCCCTTTTTTTTTTTTTTTCATGATGTATTTTTTCTTGTGCTGTAGTTTGTGTTGTATGGTGTGGTACACGTTGTGTGGTGGGTACCGTGTTCTGGTTTTTATTGCTGCGTCTTGTATATTTTGTATGTTTTGTCATCTGTTGTATCGTTTTGTAAATGTTTTCTGTATTGTGTTACATGATATTGTATGTCTTGTTTCTAGTTTGTGTCATATTCTGTGGTGGTGTTAGCAGCGTGGTGAGTATTGCGTGGTGGTACTTGATTTTTTTGTATCCTATTACCTGGTATGGCATTTATTGCAAAGTATTGCTTGTACTCTCTATGATTTAGTCTTTCGTATTGTATTTTGTGTTCTGTTTATTGTATTTTGCACGCATTGTGGTATTTGGAGTTGAACGTTTTGTACGGTCCCGCAGTTTGTTTTGTACAGTCTCCTGTGTGCGTGGTATGGTATGACGTCGGTCCCATGTATTGTATGTATGGTGTCACATTATTCATACTGTATTACCTATATTGTCTTGTTTGTATTGTCATGTATTTGGTATTGTAGTTTGCGTTGTATGTGTTGTCTTACATTTTGTATTCTTTTTGTATTGTGTTTTCTGTATATTGTGGTCTGCGCTGCCTTCTATGTATGGAGCTGTATTGCACGGCTTGTAACGTACGAGGGTTTGTAATGTGTTTTGTATTCTACGTAGTGTGTTTTCTTTTAGATGTGGTAATGTATTTTGTATGTACTGCAATGTACCTTTTTATTTCAGTGCTTTTTTGTGTTGGACTGTATTTTCCCTTGTAATGCATTTTCTCTTGTAATGCAGTATGCCTTGTAATGCATGTTGTATTTTATGTAGGGTGTGTATTGTGTGGTAAGCTATGTGACATACGGAGTTGTATGTATTGTATTCTGTATTTTGTCTTTAACGTTGTAAGTGTTGTACGTGTTGTATTGTATCGCGCATGTTGTGTCCTATCTGTTGCATGGTATGTCATGATACTGATTGTCTTGTGCTCATTGCATTGTATGTATTCTGTGTATTGCAGTCCATGTATTGTATAGTATTTGTTTTGTACCGTAGGGTTTTTCTGTATTTTGTACCAGACTTTGTGGTGTTTTGCGTATTGCATGGTATGGCGTTTATCAGGTTGCGTGTGTCAGATTGCATTTCTCCTGTTGCGTGTCTGAGACTGCATTTTGTGTTGTAGGTATTGTAGCAAATATTGTATTGTATGTCTTTTGTACTGAATTTTTTGCAATTTTTGTGTGTATTCCACTGTGTTGCGTTTTCTGTATTTTGTCTGTGATATGGTACGTATGGTATTGCCCATATTGCATGGAACATAAGGTATGGTATTTATCGTATCGGTTTTCCATATTGTGTTGTCTTTTGTAACGTGTTTTGTAATGCATTGTGTATTACGCTGTGATTTGTACTGTATTGTAAGTCGCATGGTGCTTGTTATTGCATTCTGTGTGTTGAATGGCAGGAATTGTATGGTTGATAGCCTGTACTGCCCTTTGTTTTGTACTGTGCTGTAGTGTTGTCCAATAATTTCTGTAGTACTGCAGCCGTCCTTGCGCCACCCAGGAGGGACCCGGCCATGGCACCACGCTGGGGGATCCCTTGACGGAGCAGCCCCAGAGGAGCTCTTCGTCGCAGCACCCAGGTGGTCTTGAAGTCCTTCGCCGCACCGTGCCAGAGGCACTGGGAGTGTCCGTTTTCTGTTTCGCAGGTGTGGGTTGTGCTTTATTGTGTTGCAGGCATTACATTGCACAGTGGTTTGTGTCATCTTGTTTGTTGCTGTTTGCATTTCAGTGTGTCTTGTGTGTATTTTGTGGTATTGAGTGTATTGTAATATTTGTATTGCAGAATCTTTTCTGTTTTGTAGTGCGTTTACCATTTTCTATTGCCTTTCTTATTAAGTACTGTGGGTGTTGTACTTTGCATTGTAGTGTTGTGTTGTACCGTAGTTTGTTTTCTGTTCTGTCCTGTACGTATTGTATGGTATGACGTTTATCCGATGTATTGGAGCATATCAAGGTGTATGATTTGTATGGTACTATATGTAGTGTCTTGTCTTCTATGTATTGCCTTATATTTTTATGTGCGTTACATGCATTTACTTTTGTATTCTATTTTCTCTAAATTATGGCATGCAAAGTATTGTATGTATTGGGTTGTATTGGCGGTTCGTAATGGTACGTGGTATTGTAATGTCTTGTCTTGTACGTAGTGTGTTTTCTTCTATTGCAAGTATTGTAATTTATATTGTATTACATGTATTTTGATGTTGTACTGTTGTATTCTGTAGTGTGGTGTGTTCTGTATCATATATATTGTGTCATGGTATTCTTGGTATCCTACTGTACGGTGTTTTCTTATAGGTGGCATATGTTGTTTACATTATTTTGTATTTTTTTTACTTTGGGTTTTGTTTTCTGTAGAGTATTTGTTATTGTCTGTTAAGTATACTGCATATTCTTTGTGCTGTCTTATTGTGCAGGATGATTTTGACGGTATGTATTCTTGTTTGTTTGGTATTGTATGTCATCTGTATTGCATAGTACCTTCTCTTGCGTGTGTTTGACTGGGTTTTGCCTGTATTTTCTGGTACGTATTGTCTTTTGAGGTATTTTCCCCGCAGATTGCGTTTCCTGCCTTGTCTTTTGCGTCTGTTTTTGCACGCTGTTTCTGCAAGTGTCCTGTGGCATGCGCTATGGTTTGTCATGTCCTGGCCCTTGCCACTTCTTTGGTGGTGTGTGTCTTGAGCGAGGCTGCAGGGGCTGGGCTTGTTTAGCCGGGGGAGCCCTGCATCGTGCCAGCCCTGGAGGACACGTTCGACACGCAGCCCAGGCCGTCTCTGTGGAGCCTTTCGTCGCCCCGCGCTGAAGGAGCCCTGAATGGCGGCGGCGCCCCGGCAGAGCCCTTCGGCACACGTCACCAGGGGAGCCGGTCACGGCTGCGTCATTGCGTTTGCTGTTCTGTACGGCGTTGGGTTTGGTGTATTCGACTGTCTGGCGCCTTGTGTGTGTCTTACGTGGCCTGTACAGTGTGCTTTGTCGGGGATGGGTTGTGGGGGGAGGTGTACCTGGTGGAGCATATGGTAGTTGGTTTTGTGTTCCATATTCCATATTGTATGCGCTGCATAGTCGTGTATGTACTGTGTATTGCGTGCTCTCGCCTGGGTTGTATTTGGTGCTGTATGTATTGTTTTGGTTTTGCATGGTTTAGTGTTTCTTGTACTGAGGGTCTCTTGAGTTGCATCTTGTATTTCCTGCCTCGTGTGTATGGTGTGCGTCGGGTTGTATTTTGTATCCGACGGTACATCTTGTGTTTTCTGCTGGGCTGTTTGTAATGCGTCGTATGACGGATTGTATTTCAAGTCTGTTCTTTCCAGCTTGGTATGAGTTGTGCTGTACTGCGCTCACGCCACCCCGGAGGAGGTGCTGATGCTGTTGCCCCTGGAGACCCCCAGTGGCGCTGCCCCAAAGCAGCCCTATAGCGCAGCGCCCCAGGGGAGCGGCTGGTGGCGAAGTGCCCGGGGAGCCCCTCGTCGTGCCGCAGTGGAGCACCTTTGTTACGCTGCCGAGGAGGAGCGGATGGTGGCAGCGCCCTGGAGGCGCCATTTCTTGCTTTGCGCGGGAGGAGCCCTTGGTGTCGCCGTCCCGGTGGTGTCCTTGGTGTCACCACGCCGGAGGAGCGTGTCCTGGCACCTCTCCAGAGGATGGCTTTGTGCCGCCCCAGCAGAGCAGTGGGTAGCAGGGAGCGCCGGAGGAGCAGTTTGTTTGATGCCCGGCTCTTCTTGGAGCCCCTTTGCTGGATCGGAGGAGCCGCTGGTGGTGCCACGCTGGTGAGCCGTTGATGGTGCAGCATTTGAGGAGCCCCTGACAGCTCCGCCACAGAGGAGGTGTTTGTGGAGGAGCCATTTCTTGCTTTGTGCTTGGCAAAGCTCTTGGCGTTTGCCATCCTGGACGCGTCCTGGTGTCACCACGCTGGAGGAGCGTGTCCTGGCACCTCTCCAGAGGATGGCTTTGTGCCGCCCCAGCAGAGCAGTGGGTAGCAGGGAGCGGCGGAGGGGCAGTTTGTTTGATGCCCAGCTCTTCTTGGAGCCCCTTTGCTGCATCGGAGGAGCCGTTGGTGGTGCCACGCTGGTGAGCCGTTGATGGTGCAGCATTTGAGGGGCCCTTGAGCGCTCGGCCGCAGAGGATCCCTTTGTGGAGGAGCCATTTCTTGCTTTGTGCTTGGCAAAGCTCTTGGCGTTTGCCGTCCAGGAGACGTCCTGGTGTCATCACGCCGCAGGATCGTGTCTTTGCGCCGGCTTAGAGGTGGCTTTGTGCTGCCCCAGCAGAGCAGTGGGTAGCAGGGAGCGGCGGAGGAGCAGTTTGTTTGATGCCCAGCTCTTCTTGGAGCCCCTTTGCTGCATCGGAGGAGCCGTTGGTGGTGCCACGCTGGTGAGCCGTTGATGGTGCAGCATTTGAGGAGCCCCTGAGCGCTCGGCCGCAGAGGAGCCCTTTGTGGAGGAGCTATTTCTTGCGTTGTGCTTGGCAAAGCTCTTGGCGTTTGCCATCGTGGAGGCGTCCTTGGTGTCATCACGCCGGTGGATCTTTTCTTGGCGCCGGCTTAGAGGTGGCTTTGTGCCGCCCCAGCAGAGCAGTGGGTAGCAGGGAGCGGCGGAGGAGCAGTTTGTTTGATGCCCAGCTCTTCTTGGAGCCCCTTTGCTGCATCGGAGGAGCCGTTGGTGGTGCCACGCTGGTGAGCCGTTGATGGTGCAGTATTTGAGGAGCCCCTGAGCGCTCGGCCGCAGAGGATCCCTTTCTGGGGGAGCCATTTCTTGCGTTGTGCTTGGCAAAGCTCTTGGCGTTTGCCATCGTGGAGGCGTCCTTGGTGTCATCACGCCGGTGGATCGTGTCTTGGCGCCGGCTTAGAGGTGGCTTTGTGCCGCCCCAGCAGAGCAGTGGGTAGCAGGGAGCGGCGGAGGGGCAGTTTGTTTGATGCCCAGCTCTTCTTGGAGCCCCTTTGCTGCATCGGAGGAGCCGTTGGTGGTGCCACGCTGGTGAGCCCTTGATGTTGCAGCATTTGAGGAGCCCCTGAGTGCTCGCCCTCAGAGGATCCCTTTGTGGTGCTGCTCTGGAGGAGCCATTTCTTGCTTTGTGCTTGGCAAAGCTCTTGGCGTTTGCTGTCCTGGAGGCATCCTGGTGTCACCACGCTGGAGGAGCGTGTCCTGGCACCTCTCCAGCGGATGGCTTTGTGCTGCCCCAGCAGAGCAGTGGGTAGCATGGAGCGCCGGAGGAGCAGTTTGTTTGATGCCCAGCTCTTCTTGGAGCCCCTTTGCTGCATCGGAGGAGCCGTTGGTGGTGCCACGCTGGTGAGCCGTTGATGGTGCAGCATTTGAGGAGCCCCTGAGCGCTCGGCCGCAGAGGAGCCCTTTGTGGTGCCGCTCTGGAGGAGCCATTCCTTGCGTTGTGCTTGGCAAAGCTCTTGGTGTTTGCCATCGTGGAGGCGTCCTTGGTGTCATCACGCCGGTGGATCTTTTCTTGGCGCCGGCTTAGAGGTGGCTTTGTGCCGCCCCATCAGAGCACTGGGTACCTGGGAGTGCCGGAGGAGCAGCTTGTTTGATGCCCAGCTCCTCTTGGAGCCCCTTTGCTGCATCGGAGGAGCCGTTGGTGGTGCCACACTGGTGAGCCGTTGATGGTGCAGCATTTGAGGAGCCCCTGAGCGCTCGGCCGCAGAGGAGCCCTTTGTGGAGGAGCCATTTCTTGCTTTGTGCTTGGCAAAGCTCTTGGCGTTTGCCGTCCTGGGTGCGTCCTTGTGTCACCACGCTGGAGGAGCGTGTCCTGGCACCTCTCCAGAAGATGGCTTTGTGCCACCCCAGCAGAGCAGTGGGTAGCAGGGAGCGGCGGAGGAGTAGTTTGTTCGATGCCCAGCTCTTCTTGGAGCCCCTTTGCTGCATCGGAGGAGCCGTTGGTGGTGCCACGCTGGTGAGCCGTTGATGGTGCAGCATTTGAGGAGCCCCTGAGCGCTCGGCCGCAGAGGATCCCTTTCTGGGGGAGCCATTTCTTGCGTTGTGCTTGGCAAAGCTCTTGGCGTTTGCCATCATGGAGGCGTCCTTGGTGTCATCACGCTGGTGGATCGTGTCTTGGCGCCGGCACAAAGCCACCTCTAAGCCGCCCCAGCAGAGCAGTGGGTAGCAGGGAGCGCCGGAGGAGCAGTTTGTTTGATGCCCAGCTCTTCTTGGAGCCCCTTTGCTGCATTGGAGGAGCCGTTGGTGGTGCCACGCTGGTGAGCCGTTGATGGTGCAGCATTTGAGGAGCCCCTGACGGCTCGGCCGCAGAGGAGCCGTTTGTGGAGGAGCCATTTCTTGCTTTGTGCTTGGCAAAGCTCTTGGCGTTTGCCGTCCAGGAGACGTCCTGGTGTCATCACGCCGCAGGATCGTGTCTTTGCGCCGGCTTAGAGGTGGCTTTGTGCTGCCCCAGCAGAGCAGTGGGTAGCAGGGAGCGGCGGAGGAGCAGTTTGTTTGATGCCCAGCTCTTCTTGGAGCCCCTTTGCTGCATCGGAGGAGCCGTTGGTGGTGCCACGCTGGTGAGCTGTTGATGGTGCAGCATTTGGGGAGCCCCTGAGCGCTCGGCCACAGAGGAGCCCTTTGTGGAGGAGCCATTTCTTGCGTTGTGCTTGGCAAAGCTCTTGGCGTTTGCCATCGTGGAGGCGTCCTTGGTGTCATCACGCCGGTGGATCATTTCTTGGCGCCGGCTTAGAGGTGGCTTTGTGCCGCCCCAGCAGAGCAGTGGGTAGCAGGGAGCGCCGGAGGAGCAGTTTGTTTGATGCCCAGCTCTTCTTGGAGCCCCTTTGCTGCATCGGAGGAGCCGTTGGTGGTGCCACGCTGGTGAGCCGTTGATGGTGCAGCATTTGAGGAGCCCCTGAGCGCTCGGCCACAGATGAGCCGTTTGTGGAGGAGCCATTTCTTGCTTTGTGCTTGGCAAAGCTCTTGGCGTTTGCCATCCTGGAGGCATCCTGGTGTCACCACGCTGGAGGAGCGTGTCCTGGCACCTCTCCAGAGGATGGCTTTGTGCCGCCCCAGCAGAGCAGTGGTTAGCAGGGAGCGCCGGAGGAGCAGTTTGTTTGATGCCCAGCTCTTCTTGGAGCCCCTTTGCTGCATCGGAGGAGCCGTTGGTGGTGCCACGCTGGTGAGCTGTTGATGGTGCAGCATTTGAGGAGCCCCTGAGCGCTCGGCCGCAGAGGATCCCTTTCTGGGGGAGCCATTTCTTGCTTTGTGCTTGGTAAAGCTCTTGGCGTTTGCTGTCCTGGAGGCGTCCTGGTGTCACCACGCTGGAGGAGCGTGTCCTGGCACCTCTCCAGCGGATGGCTTTGTGCCGCCCCAGCAGAGCAGTGGGTAGCAGGGCGCGCCGGAGGAGCAGTTTGTTTGATGCCCAGCTCTTCTTGGAGCCCCTTTGCTGCATCGGAGGAGCCGTTGGTGGTGCCACGCTGGTGAGCCGTTGATGGTGCAGCATTTGAGGAGCCCCTGAGCGCTCGGCCGCAGAGGAGCCGTTTGTGGAGGAGCCATTTCTTGCTTTGTGCTTGGCAAAGCTCTTGGCGTTTGCCGTCCAGGAGGCATCCTGGTGTCACCACGCTGGAGGAGCGTATCTTGGCGCCGGCTTAGAGGTGGCTTTGTGCCGCCCCAGCAGAGCAGTGGGTAGCAGGGAGCGCCGGAGGAGCAGTTTGTTTGATGCCCAGCTCTTCTTGGAGCCCCTTTGCTGCATCGGAGGAGCCGTTGGTGGTGCCACGCTGGTGAGCCGTTGATGGTGCAGCATTTGAGGAGCCCCTGAGCACTCGGCCACAGAGGATCCCTTTGTGGAGGAGCCATTTCTTGCTTTGTGCTTGGCAAAGCTCTTGGCGTTTGCCATCGTGGAGGCGGCCTTGGTGTCATCACGCCGGTGGATCATTTCTTGGCGCCGGCTTAGAAATGGCTTTGTGCCACCCCAGCAGAGCAGTGGGTAGCAGGGAGCGCCGGAGGAGCATTTTGTTTGATGCCCAGCTCTTCTTGGAGCCCCTTTGCTGCATCGGAGGAGCCGTTGGTGGTGCCACGCTGGTGAGCTGTTGATGGTGCAGCATTTGAGGAGCCCCTGAGCGCTCGGCCACAGAGGAGCCCTTTGTGGAGGAGCTATTTCTTGCGTTGTGCTTGGCAAAGCTCTTGGCGTTTGCCATCGTGGAGGCGTCCTTGGTGTCATCACGCCGGTGGATGTATTCATGGCGCCGGCTTAGAGGTGGCTTTGTGCCGCCCCAGCAGAGCAGTGGGTAGCAGGGAGCGCCGGAGGAGCAGTTTGTTTGATGCCCAGCTCTTCTTGGAGCCCCTTTGCTGCATCGGAGGAGCCGTTGGTGGTGCCACGCTGGTGAGCCATTGATGGTGCAGCATTTGAGGAGCCCCTGAGCACTCGGCCACAGAGGATCCCTTTGTGGAGGAGCCATTTCTTGCTTTGTGCTTGGCAAAGCTCTTGGCGTTTGCTGTCCTGGAGGCATCCTGGTGTCACCACGTTGGAGGAGCGTGTCCTCGCACCTCTCCAGAGGATGGCTTTGTGCCGCCCCAGCAGAGCAGTGGGTAGCAGGGAGCGCCGGAGGAGCAGTTTGTTTGATGCCCAGCTCTTCTTGGAGCCCCTTTGCTGCATCGGAGGAGCCGTTGGTGGTGCCACGCTGGTGAGCCGTTGATGGTGCAGCATTTGAGGAGCCCCTGAGCGCTCGGCCACAGAGGAGCCATTTGTGGAGGAGCCATTCTTGCTTTTTGCTTGGCAAAGCTCTTGGCGTTTGCCATCCTGGAGGCGTCCTTGGTGTCATCACGCCGGTGGATCGTGTCTTGGCGCCGGCTTAGAGGTGGCTTTGTGCCGCCCCATCAGAGCACTGGGTACCTGGGAGTGCCGGAGGAGCAGCTTGTTTGATGCCCAGCTCTTCTTGGAGCCCCTTTGCTGCATCGGAGGAGCCGTTGGTGGTGCCACGCTGGTGAGCCATTGATGGTGCAGCATTTGAGGAGCCCCTGAGCACTCGGCCACAGAGGATCCCTTTGTGGAGGAGCCATTTCTTGCTTTGTGCTTGGCAAAGCTCTTGGCGTTTGCTGTCCTGGAGGCATCCTGGTGTCACCACGTTGGAGGAGCGTGTCCTCGCACCTCTCCAGAGGATGGCTTTGTGCCGCCCCAGCAGAGCAGTGGGTAGCAGGGAGCGCCGGAGGAGCAGTTTGTTTGATGCCCAGCTCTTCTTGGAGCCCCTTTGCTGCATCGGAGGAGCCGTTGGTGGTGCCACGCTGGTGAGCCGTTGATGGTGCAGCATTTGAGGAGCCCCTGAGCGCTCGGCCACAGAGGAGCCGTTTGTGGAGGAGCCATTCTTGCTTTTTGCTTGGCAAAGCTCTTGGCGTTTGCCATCCTGGAGGCGTCCTTGGTGTCATCACGCCGGTGGATCGTGTCTTGGCGCCGGCTTAGAGGTGGCTTTGTGCCGCCCCATCAGAGCACTGGGTACCTGGGAGTGCCGGAGGAGCAGCTTGTTTGATGCCCAGCTCCTCTTGGAGCCCCTTTGCTGCATCGGAGGAGCCGTTGGTGGTGCCACACTGGTGAGCCGTTGATGGTGCAGCATTTGAGGAGCCCCTGAGCGCTCGGCCGCAGAGGAGCCCTTTGTGGAGGAGCTATTTCTTGCTTTGTGCTTGGCAAAGCTCTTGGCGTTTGCCGTCCTGGGTGCGTCCTTGTGTCACCACGCTGGAGGAGCGTGTCCTGGCACCTCTCCAGAAGATGGCTTTGTGCCGCCCCAGCAGAGCAGTGGGTAGCAGGGAGCGGCGGAGGAGTAGTTTGTTCGATGCCCAGCTCTTCTTGGAGCCCCTTTGCTGCATCGGAGGAGCCGTTGGTGGTGCCACGCTGGTGAGCCGTTGATGGTGCAGCATTTGAGGAGCCCCTGAGCGCTCGGCCGCAGAGGATCCCTTTCTGGGGGAGCCATTTCTTGCGTTGTGCTTGGCAAAGCTCTTGGCGTTTGCCATCATGGAGGCGTCCTTGGTGTCATCACGCTGGAGGATCGTGTCTTGGCGCCGGCACAAAGCCACCTCTAAGCCGCCCCAGCAGAGCAGTGGGTAGCAGGGAGCGCCGGAGGAGCAGTTTGTTTGATGCCCAGCTCTTCTTGGAGCCCCTTTGCTGCATCGGAGGAGCCGTTGGTGGTGCCACACTGGTGAGCCGTTGATGGTGCAGCATTTGAGGAGCCCCTGACGGCTCGGCCACAGAGGAGCCCTTTGTGGAGGAGCCATTTCTTGCGTTGTGCTTGGCAAAGCTCTTGGCGTTTGCCGTCGTGGAGGCGTCCTCGTGTCACCACGCTGGAGGAGTGTGTCCTGGCACCTCTCCAGAAGATGGCTTTGTGCCGCCCCAGCAGAGCAGTGGTTAGCAGGGAGCGGCGGAGGAGCAGTTTGTTTGATGCCCAGCTCTTCTTGGAGCCCCTTTGCTGCATCGGAGGAGCCGTTGGTGGTGCCACGCTGGTGAGCCGTTGATGGTGCAGCATTTGAGGAGCCCCTGAGCGCTCGGCCGCAGAGGATCCCTTTCTGGGGGAGCCATTTCTTGCTTTGTGCTTGGCAAAGCTCTTGGCGTTTGCCATCGTGGAGGCGTCCTTGGTGTCATCACGCTGGTGGATCGTGTCTTGGCGCCGGCTTAGAGGTGGCTTTGTGCCGCCCCAGCAGAGCAGTGGGTAGCAGGGAGCGCCGGAGGAGCAGTTTGTTTGATGCCCAGCTCTTCTTGGAGCCCCTTTGCTGCATCGGAGGAGCCGTTGGTGGTGCCACGCTGGTGAGCCGTTGATGGTGCAGCATTTGAGGAGCCCCTGAGCACTCGGCCACAGAGGATCCCTTTGTGGAGGAGCCATTTCTTGCTTTGTGCTTGGCAAAGCTCTTGGCGTTTGCTGTCCTGGAGGCATCCTGGTGTCACCACGCTGGAGGAGCGTGTCCTGGCACCTCTCCAGAGGATGGCTTTGTGCCGCCCCAGCAGAGCAGTGGGTAGCAGGGAGCGCCGGAGGAGCAGTTTGTTTGATGCCCAGCTCTTCTTGGAGCCCCTTTGCTGCATCGGAGGAGCCGTTGGTGGTGCCACGCTGGTGAGCCGTTGATGGTGCAGCATTTGAGGAGCCCCTGAGCGCTCGGCCGCAGAGGATCCCTTTCTGGGGGAGCCATTTCTTGCGTTGTGCTTGGCAAAGCTCTTGGCGTTTGCTGTCCTGGAGGCATCCTGGTGTCATCACGCTGGTGGATCGTGTCTTGGCGCCGGCTTAGAGGTGGCTTTGTGCCGCCCCAGCAGAGCAGTGGGTAGCAGGGAGCGCCGGAGGAGCAGTTTGTTTGATGCCCAGCTCTTCTTGGAGCCCCTTTGCTGCATCGGAGGAGCCGTTGGTGGTGCCACGCTGGTGAGCTGTTGATGGTGCAGCATTTGGGGAGCCCCTGAGCGCTCGGCCACAGAGGAGCCCTTTGTGGAGGAGCCATTTCTTGCGTTGTGCTTGGCAAAGCTCTTGGCGTTTGCCATCGTGGAGGCGTCCTTGGTGTCATCACGCCGGTGGATCATTTCTTGGCGCCGGCTTAGAAATGGCTTTGTGCCACCCCAGCAGAGCAGTGGGTAGCAGGGAGCGCCGGAGGAGCAGTTTGTTTGATGCCCAGCTCTTCTTGGAGCCCCTTTGCTGCATCGGAGGAGCCGTTGGTGGTGCCACGCTGGTGAGCCATTGATGGTGCAGCATTTGAGGAGCCCCTGAGCGCTCGGCCGCAGAGGATCCCTTTGTGGAGGAGCCATTTCTTGCTTTGTGCTTGGTAAAGCTCTTGGCGTTTGCTGTCCTGGAGGCGTCCTGGTGTCACCACGCTGGAGGAGCGTGTCCTGGCACCTCTCCAGAGGATGGCTTTGTGCCGCCCCAGCAGAGCAGTGGGTAGCAGGGAGCGCCGGAGGAGCAGTTTGTTTGATGCCCAGCTCTTCTTGGAGCCCCTTTGCTGCATCGGAGGAGCCGTTGGTGGTGCCACGCTGGTGAGCCGTTGATGGTGCAGCATTTGAGGAGCCCCTGACGGCTCGGCCACAGAGGAGCCGTTTGTGGAGGAGCCATTTCTTGCTTTGTGCTTGGCAAAGCTCTTGGCGTTTGCCATCCTGGAGGCATCCTGGTGTCACCACGCTGGAGGAGCGTGTCCTGGCACCTCTCCAGAGGATGGCTTTGTGCCGCCCCAGCAGAGCAGTGGGTAGCAGGGAGCGCCGGAGGAGCAGTTTGTTTGATGCCCAGCTCTTCTTGGAGCCCCTTTGCTGCATCGGAGGAGCCGTTGGTGGTGCCACGCTGGTGAGCCGTTGATGGTGCGGCATTTGAGGAGCCCCTGACGGCTTGGTGGCGGAGGAGCCCTTTGTGGTGCCACTCTGGAGTAGCCATTGGCTGCACCTTCCCGCAGGAGCTCTTCATTGTGGTGCCCGGAGGCACCTTGCGTCGTGCTGTGTGGGAGGAGCCGTTGTTTGCCCCGGGCCAAAGGAGTAGTTTTGTGTGGCAGCCTGGAGGAGCCCTTCATAGGAGTCCCGTGGAGCAGTGCCACGTCGCTGAGCAGCAGTGGAGCCCGTCAGGGCAGCGGCGTGGAGGAGCCCTTGGTGGCAGCGCCCTTGAGGCGGAGGCGTTGACGCCTTTGTGCTGGAGGAGCCCTTGGTTGCGCAGCCCTGGAGGAGCCTTTCTTTGCGCCGCCCCGCAGGAGCTGCTCCTGCCTGCTAGGGCACCTGTGTCACCTTACGTTGGAGGGGCCCTGGCTGGCGCAGCCCCAGAGGAGCCGTGCATCGCAGCGCCCACGGGAGATCTTCCTGACGCTGCTGGTGTGGTAGGTATTGCACGGTAGGTACTGCAGGGCTGGTCCCTGCCTATGGCATCTCCAGTCCGGTCTGGGATGGTCTGGCATTGTAGTTGGCCTGTATTTGTGTGCTGTCTGGTACTTGCATTTCGTATTGTACCGTATGTCTTGTGTGTATTCTGTCGTCGTTCTTGTACAGTGTGCGCTGTCTGGTATACATTGCAGGGAATGGATTTAGTTTTCTGTAGAGTATTTGTTATTGTCTGTTAAGTATTGTGTGTATTCTTTGTGCTGTCTTTGATGTTGCAGGATGATTTTGATGGTATGTATTCATTTTTTGTTCTCTCTTGTATGCTATATGTATTGCATAGTTCCTTCTGTTGCGTGTGTTTGACTGGGTTTTGCCTGTATTTTCTGGTACGTATTGTCTTTTGAGGTATTTTCCCCGCAGATTGCGTTTCCTGCCTTGTCTTTTGCGTCTGTTTTTGCACGCTGTTTCTGCAAGTGTCCTGTGGCATGCGCTATGGTTTGTCATGTCCTGGCTCTTGCCACTTCTTTGGTGGTGTGTCTTGAGCGAGGCTGCAGGGGCTGGGCTTGTTTAGCCGGGGGAGCCCTGCATCGTGCCAGCCCTGGAGGACACGTTCGACACGCAGCCCAGGCCGTCTCTGTGGAGCCTTTCGTCGCCCCGCGCTGAAGGAGCCCTGAATGGCGGCGGCGCCCCGGCAGAGCCCTTCGGCACACGTCACCAGGGGAGCCGGTCACGGCTGCGTCATTGCGTTTGCTGTTCTGTACGGCGTTGGGTTTGGTGTATTCGACTGTCCGGCGCCTTGTGTGTGTCTTACGTGGGGTGTATGGTATTGTTTGGTGTTTATTGGATGGTATATATTGCGGTTCTGCTATGGGTATCTGCTATCTATTCTATGGTGTGTTGTATTTTGTATTGTACGTGTTGCAGTGTCTTGTATTTTCTGCTGTATGTTTCAGCATTTATATTCTGTGTTGGCTTGTATGTATCGTACCGTGTGTACTTTGACTGAACTGTATATATTGTGTGTGTTGTGTTATATATTGTATTTTATGTATTGTGTATGTTGTCTTTTATTGTGTGGTATGGTATTTATTGTATGTCCTTCTAATTATCTTGTATGTAGCTTGCATTTTGTATTGTATTGCAGTTTTTATTGTATGTAAGGTATGTGTTCTAACGTACCGCTTGATTGTATGTAATGTATTGTCCAGTCTTTTTGTTCTTGTGTGGGTTATATTTTGTTACGTATTCTGTTGTTCATTGTATTTTATTGAATACTGCATTTTCCGTTCCGGATTGTATTTTCTGTTGTGTATGCCTTGTATTGTGTGTTGCGTGTATTGTACAGTATGGTGTGCGTTGCACGATGTGTACTGTATTGCACTGTAGTTTGTTCTGTACCGTGTAGTTTATGGGGTGTATGCATTGTGTAGTACTGTGTTTTGTGTGGTATTGCCGGTGTTTTTAGCTGTGCATAGTATTGTGTTTTATGTCCTCTGCTATGCCTTGTGTATGCTATTGCGCTGTTTGTAATGCATTCTGTGTATTTTATTTCATGGAGTGTATTTCACGTATTGTGTGTTATATATTTCAGGTATGGTATTTTATGCATGGTCTGTATTTTGGAGTGTGTATAGTATTCTATTTGGTGTATTGTTTATCTTTAAAGGATACTGCGTATTGTGTTGTTTGTATCGCCATGTATTTTGTGGTTTTAGTCTGTGTTACTGTATTTTATGGTTTCATATACATTGTGTGGTATGTATTGTGTTACAAGCTTTGTTGTTTTGTATGTGTTGAATAGTATGAATTGTACGATATGTATTCTGTTGTATTTTGTTTTGCATTGTCTTGCTCTGTATTTTGTTTAATTGTATGTATTCGATGTATGGTAGCGTGCAACAGTTTGTGTCGTATTGTGTGTTGTTATTTCTGTTTTAGCGTGCATTGTATGGTAGTGCCCACTGTTTGTATCCTATTGTGCGCTATGGTATTTATCACAGTCTGTAGTATGCAATAGCTAGTGTTTTGTATTGCATTTTGTATTTCATATTTTACCTGGTATTTCATATGTTGTGTGGTACATAGTGTACATATTGCATTTTGTATTGTACTGTCATCTGCTTTGTATGGAGTACGCCGTATGGTATGATGTTTCTGCCATGTGTTGTGTTGTATGTGTTGGTGTATCGTTTGTATTGTACTGTAGGTATTGTCTTGTTTGCCTTGTACTTTATCTCCTGTTGTATGTATTGCGTTGTATTTTGTATTGTAGTGTACGTATTTTATTTTGTGTTCTATTTGTACGTTTGATTTATTGTATTTATAATCTCTTGAATTTTGTCCCGTATGTAATGCATCGTGTGTATGGTCTGTTCAGTATTTTGTAGCCTGTGGTATGTGTTTTCTGTTGGAGTGCTTTTAATGTGTTGCGTGTATTGCATTTGAAATACGGTGTAGTAGGAGTTGTATTTGAAGTACGGAATTGGATATGTGGCATTTTATTTTGTTGTATATATGGCTTTGTATTCTAGTCCATGTTTTCTGATGAATTTTTGATGATAACTTTTGTTGTATTGCCCCTTTTTTTTTTTTTTTCATGATGTATTTTTTCTTGTGCTGTAGTTTGTGTTGTATGGTGTGGTACACGTTGTGTGGTGGGTACCGTGTTCTGGTTTTTATTGCTGCGTCTTGTATATTTTGTATGTTTTGTCATCTGTTGTATCGTTTTGTAAATGTTTTCTGTATTGTGTTACATGATATTGTATGTCTTGTTTCTAGTTTGTGTCATATTCTGTGGTGGTGTTAGCAGCGTGGTGAGTATTGCGTGGTGGTACTTGATTTTTTTGTATCCTATTACCTGGTATGGCATTTATTGCAAAGTATTGCTTGTACTCTCTATGATTTAGTCTTTCGTATTGTATTTTGTGTTCTGTTTATTGTATTTTGCACACATTGTGGTATTTGGAGTTGAACGTTTTGTACGGTCCCGCAGTTTGTTTTGTACAGTCTCCTGTGTGCGTGGTATGGTATGACGTCGGTCCCATGTATTGTATGTATGGTGTCACATTATTCATACTGTATTACCTATATTGTCTTGTTTGTATTGTCATGTATTTGGTATTGTAGTTTGCGTTGTATGTGTTGTCTTACATTTTGTATTCTTTTTGTATTGTGTTTTCTGTATATTGTGGTCTGCGCTGCCTTCTATGTATGGAGCTGCATTGCACGGCTTGTAACGTACGAGGGTTTGTAATGTGTTTTGTATTCTACGTAGTGTGTTTTCTTTTAGATGTGGTAATGTATTTTGTATGTACTGCAATGTACCTTTTTATTTCAGTGCTTTTTTGTGTTGGACTGTATTTTCCCTTGTAATGCATTTTCTCTTGTAATGCAGTATGCCTTGTAATGCATGTTGTATTTTATGTAGGGTGTGTATTGTGTGGTAAGCTATGTGACATACGGAGTTGTATGTATTGTATTCTGTATTTTGTCTTTAACGTTGTAAGTGTTGTACGTGTTGTATTGTATCGCGCATGTTGTGTCCTATCTGTTGCATGGTATGTCACGATACTGATTGTCTTGTGCTCATTGCATTGTATGTATTCTGTGTATTGCAGTCCATGTATTGTATAGTATTTGTTTTGTACCGTAGGGTTTTTCTGTATTTTGTACCAGACTTTGTGGTGTTTTGCGTATTGCATGGTATGGCGTTTATCAGGTTGCGTGTGTCAGATTGCATTTCTCCTGTTGCGTGTCTGAGACTGCATTTTGTGTTGTAGGTATTGTAGCAAATATTGTATTGTATGTCTTTTGTACTGAATTTTTTGCAATTTTTGTGTGTATTCCACTGTGTTGCGTTTTCTGTATTTTGTCTGTGATACGGTACGTATGGTATTGCCCATATTGCATGGAACATAAGGTATGGTATTTATCGTATCGGTTTTCCATATTGTGTTGTCTTTTGTAACGTGTTTTGTAATGCATTGTGTATTACGCTGTGATTTGTACTGTATTGTAAGTCGCATGGTGCTTGTTATTGCATTCTGTGTGTTGAATGGCAGGAATTGTATGGTTGATAGCCTGTACTGCCCTTTGTTTTGTACTGTGCTGTAGTGTTGTCCAATAATTTCTGTAGTACTGCAGCCGTCCTTGCGCCACCCAGGAGGGACCCGGTCATGGCACCGCGCTGGGGGATCCCTTGACGGAGCAGCCCCAGAGGAGCTCTTCGTCGCAGCACCCAGGTGGTCTTGAAGTCCTTCGCCGCACCGTGCCAGAGGCACTGGGAGTGTCCGTTTTCTGTTTCGCAGGTGTGGGTTGTGCTTTATTGTGTTGCAGGCATTACATTGCACAGTGGTTTGTGTCATCTTGTTTGTTGCTGTTTGCATTTCAGTGTGTCTTGTGTGTATTTTGTGGTATTGAGTGTATTGTAATATTTGTATTGCAGAATCTTTTCTGTTTTGTAGTGCGTTTACCATTTTCTATTGCCTTTCTTATTAAGTACTGTGGGTGTTGTACTTTGCATTGTAGTGTTGTGTTGTACCGTAGTTTGTTTTCTGTTCTGTCCTGTACGTATTGTATGGTATGACGTTTATCCGATGTATTGGAGCATATCAAGGTGTATGATTTGTATGGTACTATATGTAGTGTCTTGTCTTCTATGTATTGCCTTATATTTTTATGTGCGTTACATGCATTTACTTTTGTATTCTATTTTCTCTAAATTATGGCATGCAAAGTATT
Organism: Falco peregrinus; assembly: GCF_023634155.1. Lineage (NCBI taxonomy): Eukaryota > Metazoa > Chordata > Aves > Falconiformes > Falconidae > Falco > Falco peregrinus. The sequence goes on from NC_073727.1 coordinate 4,558,728, forward strand.
GTATGTATTGGGTTGTATTGGCGGTTCGTAATGGTACGTGGTATTGTAATGTCTTGTCTTGTACGTAGTGTGTTTTCTTCTATTGCAAGTATTGTAATTTATATTGTATTACATGTATTTTGATGTTGTACTGTTGTATTCTGTAGTGTGGTGTGTTCTGTATCATATATATTGTGTCATGGTATTCTTGGTATCCTACTGTACGGTGTTTTCTTATAGGTGGCATATGTTGTTTACATTATTTTGTATTTTTTTTACTTTGGGTTTTGTTTTCTGTAGAGTATTTGTTATTGTCTGTTAAGTATACTGCATATTCTTTGTGCTGTCTTATTGTGCAGGATGATTTTGACGGTATGTATTCTTGTTTGTTTGGTATTGTATGTCATCTGTATTGCATAGTACCTTCTCTTGCGTGTGTTTGACTGGGTTTTGCCTGTATTTTCTGGTACGTATTGTCTTTTGAGGTATTTTCCCCGCAGATTGCGTTTCCTGCCTTGTCTTTTGCGTCTGTTTTTGCACGCTGTTTCTGCAAGTGTCCTGTGGCATGCGCTATGGTTTGTCATGTCCTGGCTCTTGCCACTTCTTTGGTGGTGTGTGTCTTGAGCGAGGCTGCAGGGGCTGGGCTTGTTTAGCCGGGGGAGCCCTGCATCGTGCCAGCCCTGGAGGACACGTTCGACACGCAGCCCAGGCCGTCTCTGTGGAGCCTTTCGTCGCCCCACGCTGAAGGAGCCCTGAATGGCGGCGGCGCCCCGGCAGAGCCCTTCGGCACACGTCACCAGGGGAGCCGGTCACGGCTGCGTCATTGCGTTTGCTGTTCTGTACGGCGTTGGGTTTGGTGTATTCGACTGTCTGGCGCCTTGTGTGTGTCTTACGTGGCCTGTACAGTGTGCTTTGTCGGGGATGGGTTGTGGGGGGAGGTGTACCTGGTGGAGCATATGGTAGTTGGTTTTGTGTTCCATATTCCATATTGTATGCGCTGCATAGTTGTGTATGTACTGTGTATTGCGTGCTCTCGCCTGGGTTGTATTTGGTGCTGTATGTATTGTTTTGGTTTTGCATGGTTTAGTGTTTCTTGTACTGAGGGTCTCTTGAGTTGCATCTTGTATTTCCTGCCTCGTGTGTATGGTGTGCGTCGGGTTGTATTTTGTATCCGACGGTACATCTTGTGTTTTCTGCTGGGCTGTTTGTAATGCGTCGTATGACGGATTGTATTTCAAGTCTGTTCTTTCCAGCTTGGTATGAGTTGTGCTGTACTGCGCTCACGCCACCCCGGAGGAGGTGCTGATGCTGTTGCCCCTGGAGACCCCCAGTGGCGCTGCCCCAAAGCAGCCCTATAGCGCAGCGCCCCAGGGGAGCGGCTGGTGGCGAAGTGCCCGGGGAGCCCCTCGTCGTGCCGCAGTGGAGCACCTTTGTTACGCTGCCGAGGAGGAGCGGATGGTGGCAGCGCCCTGGAGGCGCCATTTCTTGCTTTGCGCGGGAGGAGCCCTTGGTGTCGCCGTCCCGGTGGTGTCCTTGGTGTCACCACGCCGGAGGAGCGTGTCCTGGCACCTCTCCAGAGGATGGCTTTGTGCCGCCCCAGCAGAGCAGTGGGTAGCAGGGAGCGCCGGAGGAGCAGTTTGTTTGATGCCCGGCTCTTCTTGGAGCCCCTTTGCTGCATCGGAGGAGCCGTTGGTGGTGCCACGCTGGTGAGCTGTTGATGGTGCAGCATTTGAGGAGCCCCTGAGCGCTCGGCCGCAGAGGAGCCCTTTGTGGAGGAGCTATTTCTTGCGTTGTGCTTGGCAAAGCTCTTGGCGTTTGCCATCGTGGAGGCGTCCTTGGTGTCATCACGCCGGTGGATCTTTTCTTGGCGCCGGCTTAGAGGTGGCTTTGTGCCACCCCAGCAGAGCAGTGGGTAGCAGGGAGCGCCGGAGGAGCAGTTTGTTTGATGCCCAGCTCTTCTTGGAGCCCCTTTGCTGCATCGGAGGAGCCGTTGGTGGTGCCACGCTGGTGAGCCGTTGATGGTGCAGCATTTGAGGAGCCCCTGAGCGCTCGGCCGCAGAGGAGGTGTTTGTGGAGGAGCCATTTCTTGCTTTGTGCTTGGCAAAGCTCTTGGCGTTTGCCATCATGGACGCGTCCTGGTGTCACCACGCTGGAGGAGCGTGTCCTGGCACCTCTCCAGAGGATGGCTTTGTGCCGCCCCAGCAGAGCAGTGGGTAGCAGGGAGCGCCGGAGGAGCAGTTTGTTTGATGCCCAGCTCTTCTTGGAGCCCCTTTGCTGCATCGGAGGAGCCGTTGGTGGTGCCACGCTGGTGAGCCGTTGATGGTGCAGCATTTGAGGAGCCCCTGAGCGCTCGGCCACAGAGGAGCCCTTTGTGGAGGAGCTATTTCTTGCGTTGTGCTTGGCAAAGCTCTTGGCGTTTGCCATCGTGGAGGCGTCCTTGGTGTCATCACGCCGGTGGATGTATTCATGGCGCCGGCTTAGAGGTGGCTTTGTGCCGCCCCAGCAGAGCAGTGGGTAGCAGGGAGCGCCGGAGGAGCAGTTTGTTTGATGCCCAGCTCTTCTTGGAGCCCCTTTGCTGCATCGGAGGAGCCGTTGGTGGTGCCACGCTGGTGAGCCGTTGATGGTGCAGCATTTGAGGAGCCCCTGAGCACTCGGCCACAGAGGATCCCTTTGTGGAGGAGCCATTTCTTGCGTTGTGCTTGGCAAAGCTCTTGGCGTTTGCTGTCCTGGAGGCATCCTGGTGTCACCACGCTGGAGGAGCGTGTCCTGGCACCTCTCCAGAGGATGGCTTTGTGCCGCCCGAGCAGAGCAGTGGGTAGCAGGGAGCGCCGGAGGAGCAGTTTGTTTGATGCCCAGCTCTTCTTGGAGCCCCTTTGCTGCATCGGAGGAGCCGTTGGTGGTGCCACGCTGGTGAGCCGTTGATGGTGCAGCATTTGAGGAGCCCCTGAGCGCTCGGCCGCAGAGGATCCCTTTCTGGGGGAGCCATTTCTTGCGTTGTGCTTGGCAAAGCTCTTGGCGTTTGCCATCGTGGAGGCGTCCTTGGTGTCATCACGCTGGTGGATCGTGTCTTGGCGCCGGCTTAGAGGTGGCTTTGTGCCGCCCCAGCAGAGCAGTGGGTAGCAGGGAGCGCCGGAGGAGCAGTTTGTTTGATGCCCAGCTCTTCTTGGAGCCCCTTTGCTGCATCGGAGGAGCCGTTGGTGGTGCCACGCTGGTGAGCTGTTGATGGTGCAGCATTTGGGGAGCCCCTGAGCGCTCGGCCACAGAGGAGCCCTTTGTGGAGGAGCCATTTCTTGCGTTGTGCTTGGCAAAGCTCTTGGCGTTTGCCATCGTGGAGGCGTCCTTGGTGTCATCACGCCGGTGGATCATTTCTTGGCGCCGGCTTAGAAATGGCTTTGTGCCACCCCAGCAGAGCAGTGGGTAGCAGGGAGCGCCGGAGGAGCAGTTTGTTTGATGCCCAGCTCTTCTTGGAGCCCCTTTGCTGCATCGGAGGAGCCGTTGGTGGTGCCACGCTGGTGAGCCGTTGATGGTGCAGCATTTGAGGAGCCCCTGAGCGCTCGGCCGCAGAGGATCCCTTTGTGGTGCCGCTCTGGAGGAGCCATTTCTTGCTTTGTGCTTGGCAAAGCTCTTGGCGTTTGCCATCGTGGAGGCGTCCTTGGTGTCATCACGCCGGGTGATAGTGTCTTGGCGCCGGCTTAGAGGTGGGTTTGTGCCGCCCCAGCAGAGCAGCGGGTAGCAGGGAGCGCCGGAGGAGCAGTTTGTTTGATGCCCAGCTCTTCTTGGAGCCCCTTTGCTGCATCGGAGGAGCCGTTGGTGGTGCCACGCTGGTGAGCCGTTGATGGTGCAGCATTTGAGGAGCCCCTGAGCACTCGGCCACAGAGGAGCCGTTTGTGGAGGAGCCATTTCTTGCTTTGTGCTTGGCAAAGCTCTTGGCGTTTGCCATCCTGGAGGCATCCTGGTGTCACCACGCTGGAGGAGCGTGTCCTGGCACCTCTCCAGAGGATGGCTTTGTGCCGCCCCAGCAGAGCAGTGGGTAGCAGGGAGCGCCGGAGGAGCAGTTTGTTTGATGCCCAGCTCTTCTTGGAGCCCCTTTGCTGCATCGGAGGAGCCGTTGGTGGTGCCACGCTGGTGAGCCGTTGATGGTGCGGCATTTGAGGAGCCCCTGACGGCTTGGTGGCGGAGGAGCCCTTTGTGGTGCCACTCTGGAGTAGCCATTGGCTGCACCTTCCCGCAGGAGCTCTTCATTGTGGTGCCCGGAGGCACCTTGCGTCGTGCTGTGTGGGAGGAGCCGTTGTTTGCCCCGTGCCAAAGGAGTAGTTTTGTGTGGCAGCCTGGAGGAGCCCTTCATAGGAGTCCCGTGGAGCAGTGCCACGTCGCTGAGCAGCAGTGGAGCCCGTCAGGGCAGCGGCGTGGAGGAGCCCTTGGTGGCAGCGCCCTTGAGGCGGAGGCGTTGACGCCTTTGTGCTGGAGGAGCCCTTGGTTGCGCAGCCCTGGAGGAGCCTTTCTTTGCGCCGCCCCGCAGGAGCTGCTCCTGCCTGCTAGGGCACCTGTGTCACCTTACGTTGGAGGGGCCCTGGCTGGCGCAGCCCCAGAGGAGCCGTGCATCGCAGCGCCCACGGGAGATCTTCCTGACGCTGCTGGTGTGGTAGGTATTGCACGGTAGGTACTGCAGGGCTGGTCCCTGCCTATGGCATCTCCAGTCCGGTCTGGGATGGTCTGGCATTGTAGTTGGCCTGTATTTGTGTGCTGTCTGGTACTTGCATTTCGTATTGTACCGTATGTCTTGTGTGTATTCTGTCGTCGTTCTTGTACAGTGTGCGCTGTCTGGTATACATTGCAGGGAATGGATTTAGTTTTCTGTAGAGTATTTGTTATTGTCTGTTAAGTATTGTGTGTATTCTTTGTGCTGTCTTTTTGTGCAGGATGATTTTGATGGTATGTATTCATTTTTTGTTCTCTCTTGTATGTTATATGTATTGCATAGTTCCTTCTGTTGCGTGTGTTTGACTGGGTTTTGCCTGTATTTTCTGGTACGTATTGTCTTTTGAGGTATTTTCCCCGCAGATTGCGTTTCCTGCCTTGTCTTTTGCGTCTGTTTTTGCACGCTGTTTCTGCAAGTGTCCTGTGGCATGCGCTATGGTTTGTCATGTCCTGGCTCTTGCCACTTCTTTGGTGGTGTGTGTCTTGAGCGAGGCTGCAGGGGCTGGGCTTGTTTAGCCGGGGGAGCCCTGCATCGTGCCAGCCCTGGAGGACACGTTCGACACGCAGCCCAGGCCGTCTCTGTGGAGCCTTTCGTCGCCCCGCGCTGAAGGAGCCCTGAATGGCGGCGGCGCCCCGGCAGAGCCCTTGGCACACGTCACCAGGGGAGCCGGTCACGGCTGCGTCATTGCGTTTGCTGTTCTGTACGGCGTTGGGTTTGGTGTATTCGACTGTCCGGCGCCTTGTGTGTGTCTTACGTGGGGTGTATGGTATTGTTTGGTGTTTATTGGATGGTATATATTGCGGTTCTGCTATGGGTATCTGCTATCTATTCTATGGTGTGTTGTATTTTGTATTGTACGTGTTGCAGTGTCTTGTATTTTCTGCTGTATGTTTCAGCATTTATATTCTGTGTTGGCTTGTATGTATCGTACCGTGTGTACTTTGACTGAACTGTATATATTGTGTGTGTTGTGTTATATATTGTATTTTATGTATTGTGTATGTTGTCTTTTATTGTGTGGTATGGTATTTATTGTATGTCCTTCTAATTATCTTGTATGTAGCTTGCATTTTGTATTGTATTGCAGTTTTTATTGTATGTAAGGTATGTGTTCTAACGTACCGCTTGATTGTATGTAATGTATTGTCCAGTCTTTTTGTTCTTGTGTGGGTTATATTTTGTTACGTATTCTGTTGTTCATTGTATTTTATTGAATACTGCATTTTCCGTTCCGGATTGTATTTTCTGTTGTGTATGCCTTGTATTGTGTGTTGCGTGTATTGTACAGTATGGTGTGCGTTGCACGATGTGTACTGTATTGCACTGTAGTTTGTTCTGTACCGTGTAGTTTATGGGGTGTATGCATTGTGTAGTACTGTGTTTTGTGTGGTATTGCCGGTGTTTTTAGCTGTGCATAGTATTGTGTTTTATGTCCTCTGCTATGCCTTGTGTATGCTATTGCGCTGTTTGTAATGCATTCTGTGTATTTTATTTCATGGAGTGTATTTCACGTATTGTGTGTTATATATTTCAGGTATGGTATTTTATGCATGGTCTGTATTTTGGAGTGTGTATAGTATTCTATTTGGTGTATTGTTTATCTTTAAAGGATACTGCGTATTGTGTTGTTTGTATCGCCATGTATTTTGTGGTTTTAGTCTGTGTTACTGTATTTTATGGTTTCATATACATTGTGTGGTATGTATTGTGTTACAAGTTTTGTTGTTTTGTATGTGTTGAATAGTATGAATTGTATGATATGTATTCTGTTGTATTGTATTTTGTTTTGCATTGTCTTGCTCTGTATTTTGTTTAATTGTATGTATTCGATGTATGGTAGCGTGCAACAGTTTGTGTCGTATTGTGTGTTGTTATTTCTGTTTTAGCGTGCATTGTATGGTAGTGCCCACTGTTTGTATCCTATTGTGCGCTATGGTATTTATCACAGTCTGTAGTATGCAATAGCTAGTGTTTTGTATTGCATTTTGTATTTCATATTTTACCTGGTATTTCATATGTTGTGTGGTACATAGTGTACATATTGCATTTTGTATTGTACTGTCATCTGCTTTGTATGGAGTACGCCGTATGGTATGATGTTTCTGCCATGTGTTGTGTTGTATGTGTTGGTGTATCGTTTGTATTGTACTGTAGGTATTGTCTTGTTTGCCTTGTACTTTATCTCCTGTTGTATGTATTGCGTTGTATTTTGTATTGTAGTGTACGTATTTTATTTTGTGTTCTATTTGTACGTTTGATTTATTGTATTTATAATCTCTTGAATTTTGTCCCGTATGTAATGCATCGTGTGTATGGTCTGTTCAGTATTTTGTAGCCTGTGGTATGTGTTTTCTGTTGGAGTGCTTTTAATGTGTTGCGTGTATTGCATTTGAAATACGGTGTAGTAGGAGTTGTATTTGAAGTACGGAATTGGATATGTGGCATTTTATTTTGTTGTATATATGGCTTTGTATTCTAGTCCATGTTTTCTGATGAATTTTTGATGATAACTTTTGTTGTATTGCCCCTTTTTTTTTTTTTTCATGATGTATTTTTTCTTGTGCTGTAGTTTGTGTTGTATGGTGTGGTACACGTTGTGTGGTGGGTACCGTGTTCTGGTTTTTATTGCTGCGTCTTGTATATTTTGTATGTTTTGTCATCTGTTGTATCGTTTTGTAAATGTTTTCTGTATTGTGTTACATGATATTGTATGTCTTGTTTCTAGTTTGTGTCATATTCTGTGGTGGTGTTAGCAGCGTGGTGAGTATTGCGTGGTGGTACTTGATTTTTTTGTATCCTATTACCTGGTATGGCATTTATTGCAAAGTATTGCTTGTACTCTCTATGATTTAGTCTTTCGTATTGTATTTTGTGTTCTGTTTATTGTATTTTGCACACATTGTGGTATTTGGAGTTGAACGTTTTGTACGGTCCCGCAGTTTGTTTTGTACAGTCTCCTGTGTGCGTGGTATGGTATGACGTCGGTCCCATGTATTGTATGTATGGTGTCACATTATTCATACTGTATTACCTATATTGTCTTGTTTGTATTGTCATGTATTTGGTATTGTAGTTTGCGTTGTATGTGTTGTCTTACATTTTGTATTCTTTTTGTATTGTGTTTTCTGTATATTGTGGTCTGCGCTGCCTTCTATGTATGGAGCTGTATTGCACGGCTTGTAACGTACGAGGGTTTGTAATGTGTTTTGTATTCTACGTAGTGTGTTTTCTTTTAGATGTGGTAATGTATTTTGTATGTACTGCAATGTACCTTTTTATTTCAGTGCTTTTTTGTGTTGGACTGTATTTTCCCTTGTAATGCATTTTCTCTTGTAATGCAGTATGCCTTGTAATGCATGTTGTATTTTATGTAGGGTGTGTATTGTGTGGTAAGCTATGTGACATACGGAGTTGTATGTATTGTATTCTGTATTTTGTCTTTAACGTTGTAAGTGTTGTACGTGTTGTATTGTATCGCGCATGTTGTGTCCTATCTGTTGCATGGTATGTCACGATACTGATTGTCTTGTGCTCATTGCATTGTATGTATTCTGTGTATTGCAGTCCATGTATTGTATAGTATTTGTTTTGTACCGTAGGGTTTTTCTGTATTTTGTACCAGACTTTGTGGTGTTTTGCGTATTGCATGGTATGGCGTTTATCAGGTTGCGTGTGTCAGATTGCATTTCTCCTGTTGCGTGTCTGAGACTGCATTTTGTGTTGTAGGTATTGTAGCAAATATTGTATTGTATGTCTTTTGTACTGAATTTTTTGCAATTTTTGTGTGTATTCCACTGTGTTGCGTTTTCTGTATTTTGTCTGTGATACGGTACGTATGGTATTGCCCATATTGCATGGAACATAAGGTATGGTATTTATCGTATCGGTTTTCCATATTGTGTTGTCTTTTGTAACGTGTTTTGTAATGCATTGTGTATTACGCTGTGATTTGTACTGTATTGTAAGTCGCATGGTGCTTGTTATTGCATTCTGTGTGTTGAATGGCAGGAATTGTATGGTTGATAGCCTGTACTGCCCTTTGTTTTGTACTGTGCTGTAGTGTTGTCCAATAATTTCTGTAGTACTGCAGCCGTCCTTGCGCCACCCAGGAGGGACCCGGTCATGGCACCGCGCTGGGGGATCCCTTGACGGAGCAGCCCCAGAGGAGCTCTTCGTCGCAGCACCCAGGTGGTCTTGAAGTCCTTCGCCGCACCGTGCCAGAGGCACTGGGAGTGTCCGTTTTCTGTTTCGCAGGTGTGGGTTGTGCTTTATTGTGTTGCAGGTATTACATTGCACAGTGGTTTGTGTCATCTTGTTTGTTGCTGTTTGCATTTCAGTGTGTCTTGTGTGTATTTTGTGGTATTGAGTGTATTGTAATATTTGTATTGCAGAATCTTTTCTGTTTTGTAGTGCGTTTACCATTTTCTATTGCCTTTCTTATTAAGTACTGTGGGTGTTGTACTTTGCATTGTAGTGTTGTGTTGTACCGTAGTTTGTTTTCTGTTCTGTCCTGTACGTATTGTATGGTATGACGTTTATCCGATGTATTGGAGCATATCAAGGTGTATGATTTGTATGGTACTATATGTAGTGTCTTGTCTTCTATGTATTGCCTTATATTTTTATGTGCGTTACATGCATTTACTTTTGTATTCTATTTTCTCTAAATTATGGCATGCAAAGTATTGTATGTATTGGGTTGTATTGGCGGTTCGTAATGGTACGTGGTATTGTAATGTCTTGTCTTGTACGTAGTGTGTTTTCTTCTATTGCAAGTATTGTAATTTATATTGTATTACATGTATTTTGATGTTGTACTGTTGTATTCTGTAGTGTGGTGTGTTCTGTATCATATATATTGTGTCATGGTATTCTTGGTATCCTACTGTACGGTGTTTTCTTATAGGTGGCATATGTTGTTTACATTATTTTGTATTTTTTTTACTTTGGGTTTTGTTTTCTGTAGAGTATTTGTTATTGTCTGTTAAGTATACTGCATATTCTTTGTGCTGTCTTATTGTGCAGGATGATTTTGACGGTATGTATTCTTGTTTGTTTGGTATTGTATGTCATCTGTATTGCATAGTACCTTCTCTTGCGTGTGTTTGACTGGGTTTTGCCTGTATTTTCTGGTACGTATTGTCTTTTGAGGTATTTTCCCCGCAGATTGCGTTTCCTGCCTTGTCTTTTGCGTCTGTTTTTGCACGCTGTTTCTGCAAGTGTCCTGTGGCATGCGCTATGGTTTGTCATGTCCTGGCTCTTGCCACTTCTTTGGTGGTGTGTGTCTTGAGCGAGGCTGCAGGGGCTGGGCTTGTTTAGCCGGGGGAGCCCTGCATCGTGCCAGCCCTGGAGGACACGTTCGACACGCAGCCCAGGCCGTCTCTGTGGAGCCTTTCGTCGCCCCGCGCTGAAGGAGCCCTGAATGGCGGCGGCGCCCCGGCAGAGCCCTTCGGCACACGTCACCAGGGGAGCCGGTCACGGCTGCGTCATTGCGTTTGCTGTTCTGTACGGCGTTGGGTTTGGTGTATTCGACTGTCTGGCGCCTTGTGTGTGTCTTACGTGGCCTGTACAGTGTGCTTTGTCGGGGATGGGTTGTGGGGGGAGGTGTACCTGGTGGAGCATATGGTAGTTGGTTTTGTGTTCCATATTCCATATTGTATGCGCTGCATAGTCGTGTATGTACTGTGTATTGCGTGCTCTCGCCTGGGTTGTATTTGGTGCTGTATGTATTGTTTTGGTTTTGCATGGTTTAGTGTTTCTTGTACTGAGGGTCTCTTGAGTTGCATCTTGTATTTCCTGCCTCGTGTGTATGGTGTGCGTCGGGTTGTATTTTGTATCCGACGGTACATCTTGTGTTTTCTGCTGGGCTGTTTGTAATGCGTCGTATGACGGATTGTATTTCAAGTCTGTTCTTTCCAGCTTGGTATGAGTTGTGCTGTACTGCGCTCACGCCACCCCGGAGGAGGTGCTGATGCTGTTGCCCCTGGAGACCCCCAGTGGCGCTGCCCCAAAGCAGCCCTATAGCGCAGCGCCCCAGGGGAGCGGCTGGTGGCGAAGTGCCCGGGGAGCCCCTCGTCGTGCCGCAGTGGAGCACCTTTGTTACGCTGCCGAGGAGGAGCGGATGGTGGCAGCGCCCTGGAGGCGCCATTTCTTGCTTTGCGCGGGAGGAGCCCTTGGTGTCGCCGTCCCGGTGGTGTCCTTGGTGTCACCACGCCGGAGGAGCGTGTCCTGGCACCTCTCCAGAGGATGGCTTTGTGCCGCCCCAGCAGAGCAGTGGGTAGCAGGGAGCGGCGGAGGAGCAGTTTGTTTGATGCCCAGCTCTTCTTGGAGCCCCTTTGCTGCATCGGAGGAGCCGTTGGTGGTGCCACGCTGGTGAGCTGTTGATGGTGCAGCATTTGAGGAGCCCCTGAGCGCTCGGCCGCAGAGGAGCCCTTTGTGGAGGAGCTATTTCTTGCGTTGTGCTTGGCAAAGCTCATGGCGTTTGCCATCGTGGAGGCGTCCTTGGTGTCATCACGCCGGTGGATCTTTTCTTGGCGCCGGCTTAGAGGTGGCTTTGTGCCACCCCAGCAGAGCAGTGGGTAGCAGGGAGCGCCGGAGGAGCAGTTTGTTTGATGCCCAGCTCTTCTTGGAGCCCCTTTGCTGCATCGGAGGAGCCGTTGGTGGTGCCACGCTGGTGAGCCGTTGATGGTGCAGCATTTGAGGAGCCCCTGAGCGCTCGGCCGCAGAGGAGGTGTTTGTGGAGGAGCCATTTCTTGCTTTGTGCTTGGCAAAGCTCTTGGCGTTTGCCATCATGGACGCGTCCTGGTGTCACCACGCTGGAGGAGCGTGTCCTGGCACCTCTCCAGAGGATGGCTTTGTGCCGCCCCAGCAGAGCAGTGGGTAGCAGGGAGCGCCGGAGGAGCAGTTTGTTTGATGCCCAGCTCTTCTTGGAGCCCCTTTGCTGCATCGGAGGAGCCGTTGGTGGTGCCACGCTGGTGAGCCGTTGATGGTGCAGCATTTGAGGAGCCCCTGACGGCTCGGCCGCAGAGGAGCCGTTTGTGGAGGAGCCATTTCTTGCTTTGTGCTTGGCAAAGCTCTTGGCGTTTGCCATCCAGGAGACGTCCTGGTGTCATCACGCCGCAGGATCGTGTCTTTGCGCCGGCTTAGAGGTGGCTTTGTGCCGCCCCAGCAGAGCAGTGGGTAGCAGGGAGCGCCGGAGGAGCAGTTTGTTTGATGCCCAGCTCTTCTTGGAGCCCCTTTGCTGCATCGGAGGAGCCGTTGGTGGTGCCACGCTGGTGAGCCGTTGATGGTGCAGCATTTGAGGAGCCCCTGAGCGCTCGGCCGCAGATGAGCCATTTGTGGAGGAGCCATTTCTTGCTTTGTGCTTGGCAAAGCTCTTGGCGTTTGCCATCGTGGAGGCGTCCTGGTGTCACCACGCTGGAGAAGCGTGTCCTGGCACCTCTCCAGAGGATGGCTTTGTGCTGCCCCAGCAGAGCAGTGGGTAGCAGGGAGCGCCGGAGGAGCAGTTTGTTTGATGCCCAGCTCTTCTTGGAGCCCCTTTGCTGCATCGGAGGAGCCGTTGGTGGTGCCACGCTGGTGAGCCGTTGATGGTGCAGCATTTGAGGAGCCCCTGAGCGCTCGGCCACAGAGAAGCCCTTTGTGGAGGAGCCATTTCTTGCTTTGTGCTTGGCAAAGCTCTTGGTGTTTGCTGTCCTGGTGGCGTCCTGGTGTCACCACGCTGGAGGAGCGTGTCCTGGCACCTCTCCAGAGGATGGCTTTGTGCTGCCTCAGCAGAGCAGTGGGTAGCAGGGAGCGGCGGAGGAGCAGTTTGTTTGATGCCCAGCTCTTCTTGGAGCCCCTTTGCTGCATCGGAGGAGCCGTTGGTGCCACGCTGGTGAGCCGTTGATGGTGCAGCATTTGAGGAGCCCCTGAGCGCTCGGCCGCAGATGAGCCATTTGTGGAGGAGCCATTTCTTGCTTTGTGGTTGGCAAAGCTCTTGGCGTTTGCCGTCCAGGAGACGTCCTGGTGTCATCACGCTGGAGGAGCGTGTCCTGGCACCTCTCCAGAGCATGGCTTTGTGCCGCCCCAGCAGAGCAGTGGTTAGCAGGGAGCGCCGGAGGAGCAGTTTGTTTGATGCCCAGCTCTTCTTGGAGCCCCTTTGCTGCATCGGAGGAGCCGTTGGTGGTGCCACGCTGGTGAGCCGTTGATGGTGCAGCATTTGAGGAGCCCCTGAGCGCTCGGCCGCAGAGGAGCCCTTTGTGGTGCCGCTCTGGAGGAGCCATTTCTTGCTTTGTGCTTGGCAAAGCTCTTGGCGTTTGCCATCGTGGAGGCGTCCTTGGTGTCATCACGCCGGGTGATAGTGTCTTGGCGCCGGCTTAGAGGTGGGTTTGTGCCGCCCCAGCAGAGCAGCGGGTAGCAGGGAGCGCCGGAGGAGCAGTTTGTTTGATGCCCAGCTCTTCTTGGAGCCCCTTTGCTGCATCGGAGGAGCCGTTGGTGGTGCCACGCTGGTGAGCCGTTGATGGTGCAGCATTTGAGGAGCCCCTGAGCACTCGGCCACAGAGGAGCCGTTTGTGGAGGAGCCATTTCTTGCTTTGTGCTTGGCAAAGCTCTTGGCGTTTGCCATCCTGGAGGCATCCTGGTGTCACCACGCTGGAGGAGCGTGTCCTGGCACCTCTCCAGAGGATGGCTTTGTGCCGCCCCAGCAGAGCAGTGGGTAGCAGGGAGCGCCGGAGGAGCAGTTTGTTTGATGCCCAGCTCTTCTTGGAGCCCCTTTGCTGCATCGGAGGAGCCGTTGGTGGTGCCACGCTGGTGAGCCGTTGATGGTGCGGCATTTGAGGAGCCCCTGACGGCTTGGTGGCGGAGGAGCCCTTTGTGGTGCCACTCTGGAGTAGCCATTGGCTGCACCTTCCCGCAGGAGCTCTTCATTGTGGTGCCCGGAGGCACCTTGCGTCGTGCTGTGTGGGAGGAGCCGTTGTTTGCCCCGTGCCAAAGGAGTAGTTTTGTGTGGCAGCCTGGAGGAGCCCTTCATAGGAGTCCCGTGGAGCAGTGCCACGTCGCTGAGCAGCAGTGGAGCCCGTCAGGGCAGCGGCGTGGAGGAGCCCTTGGTGGCAGCGCCCTTGAGGCGGAGGCGTTGACGCCTTTGTGCTGGAGGAGCCCTTGGTTGCGCAGCCCTGGAGGAGCCTTTCTTTGCGCCGCCCCGCAGGAGCTGCTCCTGCCTGCTAGGGCACCTGTGTCACCTTACGTTGGAGGGGCCCTGGCTGGCGCAGCCCCAGAGGAGCCGTGCATCGCAGCGCCCACGGGAGATCTTCCTGACGCTGCTGGTGTGGTAGGTATTGCACGGTAGGTACTGCAGGGCTGGTCCCTGCCTATGGCATCTCCAGTCCGGTCTGGGATGGTCTGGCATTGTAGTTGGCCTGTATTTGTGTGCTGTCTGGTACTTGCATTTCGTATTGTACCGTATGTCTTGTGTGTATTCTGTCGTCGTTCTTGTACAGTGTGCGCTGTCTGGTATACATTGCAGGGAATGGATTTAGTTTTCTGTAGAGTATTTGTTATTGTCTGTTAAGTATTGTGTGTATTCTTTGTGCTGTCTTTGATGTTGCAGGATGATTTTGATGGTATGTATTCATTTTTTGTTCTCTCTTGTATGCTATATGTATTGCATAGTTCCTTCTGTTGCGTGTGTTTGACTGGGTTTTGCCTGTATTTTCTGGTACGTATTGTCTTTTGAGGTATTTTCCCCGCAGATTGCGTTTCCTGCCTTGTCTTTTGCGTCTGTTTTTGCACGCTGTTTCTGCAAGTGTCCTGTGGCATGCGCTATGGTTTGTCATGTCCTGGCTCTTGCCACTTCTTTGGTGGTGTGTCTTGAGCGAGGCTGCAGGGGCTGGGCTTGTTTAGCCGGGGGAGCCCTGCATCGTGCCAGCCCTGGAGGACACGTTCGACACGCAGCCCAGGCCGTCTCTGTGGAGCCTTTCGTCGCCCCGCGCTGAAGGAGCCCTGAATGGCGGCGGCGCCCCGGCAGAGCCCTTCGGCACACGTCACCAGGGGAGCCGGTCACGGCTGCGTCATTGCGTTTGCTGTTCTGTACGGCGTTGGGTTTGGTGTATTCGACTGTCCGGCGCCTTGTGTGTGTCTTACGTGGGGTGTATGGTATTGTTTGGTGTTTATTGGATGGTATATATTGCGGTTCTGCTATGGGTATCTGCTATCTATTCTATGGTGTGTTGTATTTTGTATTGTACGTGTTGCAGTGTCTTGTATTTTCTGCTGTATGTTTCAGCATTTATATTCTGTGTTGGCTTGTATGTATCGTACCGTGTGTACTTTGACTGAACTGTATATATTGTGTGTGTTGTGTTATATATTGTATTTTATGTATTGTGTATGTTGTCTTTTATTGTGTGGTATGGTATTTATTGTATGTCCTTCTAATTATCTTGTATGTAGCTTGCATTTTGTATTGTATTGCAGTTTTTATTGTATGTAAGGTATGTGTTCTAACGTACCGCTTGATTGTATGTAATGTATTGTCCAGTCTTTTTGTTCTTGTGTGGGTTATATTTTGTTACGTATTCTGTTGTTCATTGTATTTTATTGAATACTGCATTTTCCGTTCCGGATTGTATTTTCTGTTGTGTATGCCTTGTATTGTGTGTTGCGTGTATTGTACAGTATGGTGTGCGTTGCACGATGTGTACTGTATTGCACTGTAGTTTGTTCTGTACCGTGTAGTTTATGGGGTGTATGCATTGTGTAGTACTGTGTTTTGTGTGGTATTGCCGGTGTTTTTAGCTGTGCATAGTATTGTGTTTTATGTCCTCTGCTATGCCTTGTGTATGCTATTGCGCTGTTTGTAATGCATTCTGTGTATTTTATTTCATGGAGTGTATTTCACGTATTGTGTGTTATATATTTCAGGTATGGTATTTTATGCATGGTCTGTATTTTGGAGTGTGTATAGTATTCTATTTGGTGTATTGTTTATCTTTAAAGGATACTGCGTATTGTGTTGTTTGTATCGCCATGTATTTTGTGGTTTTAGTCTGTGTTACTGTATTTTATGGTTTCATATACATTGTGTGGTATGTATTGTGTTACAAGTTTTGTTGTTTTGTATGTGTTGAATAGTATGAATTGTATGATATGTATTCTGTTGTATTGTATTTTGTTTTGCATTGTCTTGCTCTGTATTTTGTTTAATTGTATGTATTCGATGTATGGTAGCGTGCAACAGTTTGTGTCGTATTGTGTGTTGTTATTTCTGTTTTAGCGTGCATTGTATGGTAGTGCCCACTGTTTGTATCCTATTGTGCGCTATGGTATTTATCACAGTCTGTAGTATGCAATAGCTAGTGTTTTGTATTGCATTTTGTATTTCATATTTTACCTGGTATTTCATACGTTGTGTGGTACATAGTGTACATATTGCATTTTGTATTGTACTGTCATCTGCTTTGTATGGAGTACGCCGTATGGTATGATGTTTCTGCCATGTGTTGTGTTGTATGTGTTGGTGTATCATTTGTATTGTACTGTAGGTATTGTCTTGTTTGCCTTGTACTTTATCTCCTGTTGTATGTATTGCGTTGTATTTTGTATTGTAGTGTACGTATTTTATTTTGTGTTCTATTTGTACGTTTGATTTATTGTATTTATAATCTCTTGAATTTTGTCCCGTATGTAATGCATCGTGTGTATGGTCTGTTCAGTATTTTGTAGCCTGTGGTATGTGTTTTCTGTTGGAGTGCTTTTAATGTGTTGCGTGTATTGCATTTGAAATACGGTGTAGTAGGAGTTGTATTTGAAGTACGGAATTGGATATGTGGCATTTTATTTTGTTGTATATATGGCTTTGTATTCTAGTCCATGTTTTCTGATGAATTTTTGATGATAACTTTTGTTGTATTGCCCCTTTTTTTTTTTTTTTCATGATGTATTTTTTCTTGTGCTGTAGTTTGTGTTGTATGGTGTGGTACACGTTGTGTGGTGGGTACCGTGTTCTGGTTTTTATTGCTGCGTCTTGTATATTTTGTATGTTTTGTCATCTGTTGTATCGTTTTGTAAATGTTTTCTGTATTGTGTTACATGATATTGTATGTCTTGTTTCTAGTTTGTGTCATATTCTGTGGTGGTGTTAGCAGCGTGGTGAGTATTGCGTGGTGGTACTTGATTTTTTTGTATCCTATTACCTGGTATGGCATTTATTGCAAAGTATTGCTTGTACTCTCTATGATTTAGTCTTTCGTATTGTATTTTGTGTTCTGTTTATTGTATTTTGCACGCATTGTGGTATTTGGAGTTGAACGTTTTGTACGGTCCCGCAGTTTGTTTTGTACAGTCTCCTGTGTGCGTGGTATGGTATGACGTCGGTCCCATGTATTGTATGTATGGTGTCACATTATTCATACTGTATTACCTATATTGTCTTGTTTGTATTGTCATGTATTTGGTATTGTAGTTTGCGTTGTATGTGTTGTCTTACATTTTGTATTCTTTTTGTATTGTGTTTTCTGTATATTGTGGTCTGCGCTGCCTTCTATGTATGGAGCTGTATTGCACGGCTTGTAACGTACGAGGGTTTGTAATGTGTTTTGTATTCTACGTAGTGTGTTTTCTTTTAGATGTGGTAATGTATTTTGTATGTACTGCAATGTACCTTTTTATTTCAGTGCTTTTTTGTGTTGGACTGTATTTTCCCTTGTAATGCATTTTCTCTTGTAATGCAGTATGCCTTGTAATGCATGTTGTATTTTATGTAGGGTGTGTATTGTGTGGTAAGCTATGTGACATACGGAGTTGTATGTATTGTATTCTGTATTTTGTCTTTAACGTTGTAAGTGTTGTACGTGTTGTATTGTATCGCGCATGTTGTGTCCTATCTGTTGCATGGTATGTCATGATACTGATTGTCTTGTGCTCATTGCATTGTATGTATTCTGTGTATTGCAGTCCATGTATTGTATAGTATTTGTTTTGTACCGTAGGGTTTTTCTGTATTTTGTACCAGACTTTGTGGTGTTTTGCGTATTGCATGGTATGGCGTTTATCAGGTTGCGTGTGTCAGATTGCATTTCTCCTGTTGCGTGTCTGAGACTGCATTTTGTGTTGTAGGTATTGTAGCAAATATTGTATTGTATGTCTTTTGTACTGAATTTTTTGCAATTTTTGTGTGTATTCCACTGTGTTGCGTTTTCTGTATTTTGTCTGTGATATGGTACGTATGGTATTGCCCATATTGCATGGAACATAAGGTATGGTATTTATCGTATCGGTTTTCCATATTGTGTTGTCTTTTGTAACGTGTTTTGTAATGCATTGTGTATTACGCTGTGATTTGTACTGTATTGTAAGTCGCATGGTGCTTGTTATTGCATTCTGTGTGTTGAATGGCAGGAATTGTATGGTTGATAGCCTGTACTGCCCTTTGTTTTGTACTGTGCTGTAGTGTTGTCCAATAATTTCTGTAGTACTGCAGCCGTCCTTGCGCCACCCAGGAGGGACCCGGTCATGGCACCGCGCTGGGGGATCCCTTGACGGAGCAGCCCCAGAGGAGCTCTTCGTCGCAGCACCCAGGTGGTCTTGAAGTCCTTCGCCGCACCGTGCCAGAGGCACTGGGAGTGTCCGTTTTCTGTTTCGCAGGTGTGGGTTGTGCTTTATTGTGTTGCAGGCATTACATTGCACAGTGGTTTGTGTCATCTTGTTTGTTGCTGTTTGCATTTCAGTGTGTCTTGTGTGTATTTTGTGGTATTGAGTGTATTGTAATATTTGTATTGCAGAATCTTTTCTGTTTTGTAGTGCGTTTACCATTTTCTATTGCCTTTCTTATTAAGTACTGTGGGTGTTGTACTTTGCATTGTAGTGTTGTGTTGTACCGTAGTTTGTTTTCTGTTCTGTCCTGTACGTATTGTATGGTATGACGTTTATCCGATGTATTGGAGCATATCAAGGTGTATGATTTGTATGGTACTATATGTAGTGTCTTGTCTTCTATGTATTGCCTTATATTTTTATGTGCGTTACATGCATTTACTTTTGTATTCTATTTTCTCTAAATTATGGCATGCAAAGTATTGTATGTATTGGGTTGTATTGGCGGTTCGTAATGGTACGTGGTATTGTAATGTCTTGTCTTGTACGTAGTGTGTTTTCTTCTATTGCAAGTATTGTAATTTATATTGTATTACATGTATTTTGATGTTGTACTGTTGTATTCTGTAGTGTGGTGTGTTCTGTATCATATATATTGTGTCATGGTATTCTTGGTATCCTACTGTACGGTGTTTTCTTATAGGTGGCATATGTTGTTTACATTATTTTGTATTTTTTTTACTTTGGGTTTTGTTTTCTGTAGAGTATTTGTTATTGTCTGTTAAGTATACTGCATATTCTTTGTGCTGTCTTATTGTGCAGGATGATTTTGACGGTATGTATTCTTGTTTGTTTGGTATTGTATGTCATCTGTATTGCATAGTACCTTCTCTTGCGTGTGTTTGACTGGGTTTTGCCTGTATTTTCTGGTACGTATTGTCTTTTGAGGTATTTTCCCCGCAGATTGCGTTTCCTGCCTTGTCTTTTGCGTCTGTTTTTGCACGCTGTTTCTGCAAGTGTCCTGTGGCATGCGCTATGGTTTGTCATGTCCTGGCTCTTGCCACTTCTTTGGTGGTGTGTGTCTTGAGCGAGGCTGCAGGGGCTGGGCTTGTTTAGCCGGGGGAGCCCTGCATCGTGCCAGCCCTGGAGGACACGTTCGACACGCAGCCCAGGCCGTCTCTGTGGAGCCTTTCGTCGCCCCGCGCTGAAGGAGCCCTGAATGGCGGCGGCGCCCCGGCAGAGCCCTTCGGCACACGTCACCAGGGGAGCCGGTCACGGCTGCGTCATTGCGTTTGCTGTTCTGTACGGCGTTGGGTTTGGTGTATTCGACTGTCCGGCGCCTTGTGTGTGTCTTACGTGGCCTGTACAGTGTGCTTTGTCGGGGATGGGTTGTGGGGGGAGGTGTACCTGGTGGAGCATATGGTAGTTGGTTTTGTGTTCCATATTCCATATTGTATGCGCTGCATAGTCGTGTATGTACTGTGTATTGCGTGCTCTCGCCTGGGTTGTATTTGGTGCTGTATGTATTGTTTTGGTTTTGCATGGTTTAGTGTTTCTTGTACTGAGGGTCTCTTGAGTTGCATCTTGTATTTCCTGCCTCGTGTGTATGGTGTGCGTCGGGTTGTATTTTGTATCCGACGGTACATCTTGTGTTTTCTGCTGGGCTGTTTGTAATGCGTCGTATGACGGATTGTATTTCAAGTCTGTTCTTTCCAGCTTGGTATGAGTTGTGCTGTACTGCGCTCACGCCACCCCGGAGGAGGTGCTGATGCTGTTGCCCCTGGAGACCCCCAGTGGCGCTGCCCCAAAGCAGCCCTATAGCGCAGCGCCCCAGGGGAGCGGCTGGTGGCGAAGTGCCCGTGGAGCCCCTCGTCGTGCCGCAGTGGAGCACCTTTGTTACGCTGCCGAGGAGGAGCGGATGGTGGCAGCGCCCTGGAGGCGCCATTTCTTGCTTTGCGCGGGAGGAGCCCTTGGTGTCGCCGTCCCGGTGGTGTCCTTGGTGTCACCACGCCGGAGGAGCGTGTCCTGGCACCTCTCCAGAGGATGGCTTTGTGCCGCCCCAGCAGAGCAGTGGGTAGCAGGGAGCGCCGGAGGAGCAGTTTGTTTGATGCCCGGCTCTTCTTGGAGCCCCTTTGCTGCATCGGAGGAGCCGTTGGTGGTGCCACGCTGGTGAGCTGTTGATGGTGCAGCATTTGAGGAGCCCCTGAGCGCTCGGCCGCAGAGGAGCCCTTTGTGGAGGAGCTATTTCTTGCGTTGTGCTTGGCAAAGCTCTTGGCGTTTGCCATCGTGGAGGCGTCCTTGGTGTCATCACGCCGGTGGATCTTTTCTTGGCGCCGGCTTAGAGGTGGCTTTGTGCCACCCCAGCAGAGCAGTGGGTAGCAGGGAGCGCCGGAGGAGCAGTTTGTTTGATGCCCAGCTCTTCTTGGAGCCCCTTTGCTGCATCGGAGGAGCCGTTGGTGGTGCCACGCTGGTGAGCCGTTGATGGTGCAGCATTTGAGGAGCCCCTGAGCGCTCGGCCGCAGAGGAGGTGTTTGTGGAGGAGCCATTTCTTGCTTTGTGCTTGGCAAAGCTCTTGGCGTTTGCCATCATGGACGCGTCCTGGTGTCACCACGCTGGAGGAGCGTGTCCTGGCACCTCTCCAGAGGATGGCTTTGTGCCGCCCCAGCAGAGCAGTGGGTAGCAGGGAGCGCCGGAGGAGCAGTTTGTTTGATGCCCAGCTCTTCTTGGAGCCCCTTTGCTGCATCGGAGGAGCCGTTGGTGGTGCCACGCTGGTGAGCCGTTGATGGTGCAGCATTTGAGGAGCCCCTGAGCGCTCGGCCACAGAGGAGCCCTTTGTGGAGGAGCTATTTCTTGCGTTGTGCTTGGCAAAGCTCTTGGCGTTTGCCATCGTGGAGGCGTCCTTGGTGTCATCACGCCGGTGGATGTATTCATGGCGCCGGCTTAGAGGTGGCTTTGTGCCGCCCCAGCAGAGCAGTGGGTAGCAGGGAGCGCCGGAGGAGCAGTTTGTTTGATGCCCAGCTCTTCTTGGAGCCCCTTTGCTGCATCGGAGGAGCCGTTGGTGGTGCCACGCTGGTGAGCCGTTGATGGTGCAGCATTTGAGGAGCCCCTGAGCACTCGGCCACAGAGGATCCCTTTGTGGAGGAGCCATTTCTTGCGTTGTGCTTGGCAAAGCTCTTGGCGTTTGCTGTCCTGGAGGCATCCTGGTGTCACCACGCTGGAGGAGCGTGTCCTGGCACCTCTCCAGAGGATGGCTTTGTGCCGCCCGAGCAGAGCAGTGGGTAGCAGGGAGCGCCGGAGGAGCAGTTTGTTTGATGCCCAGCTCTTCTTGGAGCCCCTTTGCTGCATCGGAGGAGCCGTTGGTGGTGCCACGCTGGTGAGCCGTTGATGGTGCAGCATTTGAGGAGCCCCTGAGCGCTCGGCCGCAGAGGATCCCTTTCTGGGGGAGCCATTTCTTGCGTTGTGCTTGGCAAAGCTCTTGGCGTTTGCCATCGTGGAGGCGTCCTTGGTGTCATCACGCTGGTGGATCGTGTCTTGGCGCCGGCTTAGAGGTGGCTTTGTGCCGCCCCAGCAGAGCAGTGGGTAGCAGGGAGCGCCGGAGGAGCAGTTTGTTTGATGCCCAGCTCTTCTTGGAGCCCCTTTGCTGCATCGGAGGAGCCGTTGGTGGTGCCACGCTGGTGAGCTGTTGATGGTGCAGCATTTGGGGAGCCCCTGAGCGCTCGGCCACAGAGGAGCCCTTTGTGGAGGAGCCATTTCTTGCGTTGTGCTTGGCAAAGCTCTTGGCGTTTGCCATCGTGGAGGCGTCCTTGGTGTCATCACGCCGGTGGATCATTTCTTGGCGCCGGCTTAGAAATGGCTTTGTGCCACCCCAGCAGAGCAGTGGGTAGCAGGGAGCGCCGGAGGAGCAGTTTGTTTGATGCCCAGCTCTTCTTGGAGCCCCTTTGCTGCATCGGAGGAGCCGTTGGTGGTGCCACGCTGGTGAGCCGTTGATGGTGCAGCATTTGAGGAGCCCCTGAGCGCTCGGCCGCAGAGGATCCCTTTGTGGTGCCGCTCTGGAGGAGCCATTTCTTGCTTTGTGCTTGGCAAAGCTCTTGGCGTTTGCCATCGTGGAGGCGTCCTTGGTGTCATCACGCCGGGTGATAGTGTCTTGGCGCCGGCTTAGAGGTGGGTTTGTGCCGCCCCAGCAGAGCAGTGGGTAGCAGGGAGCGCCGGAGGAGCAGTTTGTTTGATGCCCAGCTCTTCTTGGAGCCCCTTTGCTGCATCGGAGGAGCCGTTGGTGGTGCCACGCTGGTGAGCCGTTGATGGTGCAGCATTTGAGGAGCCCCTGACGGCTCGGCCACAGAGGAGCCGTTTGTGGAGGAGCCATTTCTTGCTTTGTGCTTGGCAAAGCTCTTGGCGTTTGCCATCCTGGAGGCATCCTGGTGTCACCACGCTGGAGGAGCGTGTCCTGGCACCTCTCCAGAGGATGGCTTTGTGCCGCCCCAGCAGAGCAGTGGGTAGCAGGGAGCGCCGGAGGAGCAGTTTGTTTGATGCCCAGCTCTTCTTGGAGCCCCTTTGCTGCATCGGAGGAGCCGTTGGTGGTGCCACGCTGGTGAGCCGTTGATGGTGCGGCATTTGAGGAGCCCCTGACGGCTTGGTGGCGGAGGAGCCCTTTGTGGTGCCACTCTGGAGTAGCCATTGGCTGCACCTTCCCGCAGGAGCTCTTCATTGTGGTGCCCGGAGGCACCTTGCGTCGTGCTGTGTGGGAGGAGCCGTTGTTTGCCCCGTGCCAAAGGAGTAGTTTTGTGTGGCAGCCTGGAGGAGCCCTTCATAGGAGTCCCGTGGAGCAGTGCCACGTCGCTGAGCAGCAGTGGAGCCCGTCAGGGCAGCGGCGTGGAGGAGCCCTTGGTGGCAGCGCCCTTGAGGCGGAGGCGTTGACGCCTTTGTGCTGGAGGAGCCCTTGGTTGCGCAGCCCTGGAGGAGCCTTTCTTTGCGCCGCCCCGCAGGAGCTGCTCCTGCCTGCTAGGGCACCTGTGTCACCTTACGTTGGAGGGGCCCTGGCTGGCGCAGCCCCAGAGGAGCCGTGCATCGCAGCGCCCACGGGAGATCTTCCTGACGCTGCTGGTGTGGTAGGTATTGCACGGTAGGTACTGCAGGGCTGGTCCCTGCCTATGGCATCTCCAGTCCGGTCTGGGATGGTCTGGCATTGTAGTTGGCCTGTATTTGTGTGCTGTCTGGTACTTGCATTTCGTATTGTACCGTATGTCTTGTGTGTATTCTGTCGTCGTTCTTGTACAGTGTGCGCTGTCTGGTATACATTGCAGGGAATGGATTTAGTTTTCTGTAGAGTATTTGTTATTGTCTGTTAAGTATTGTGTGTATTCTTTGTGCTGTCTTTTTGTGCAGGATGATTTTGATGGTATGTATTCATTTTTTGTTCTCTCTTGTATGTTATATGTATTGCATAGTTCCTTCTGTTGCGTGTGTTTGACTGGGTTTTGCCTGTATTTTCTGGTACGTATTGTCTTTTGAGGTATTTTCCCCGCAGATTGCGTTTCCTGCCTTGTCTTTTGCGTCTGTTTTTGCACGCTGTTTCTGCAAGTGTCCTGTGGCATGCGCTATGGTTTGTCATGTCCTGGCTCTTGCCACTTCTTTGGTGGTGTGTGTCTTGAGCGAGGCTGCAGGGGCTGGGCTTGTTTAGCCGGGGGAGCCCTGCATCGTGCCAGCCCTGGAGGACACGTTCGACACGCAGCCCAGGCCGTCTCTGTGGAGCCTTTCGTCGCCCCGCGCTGAAGGAGCCCTGAATGGCGGCGGCGCCCCGGCAGAGCCCTTGGCACACGTCACCAGGGGAGCCGGTCACGGCTGCGTCATTGCGTTTGCTGTTCTGTACGGCGTTGGGTTTGGTGTATTCGACTGTCCGGCGCCTTGTGTGTGTCTTACGTGGGGTGTATGGTATTGTTTGGTGTTTATTGGATGGTATATATTGCGGTTCTGCTATGGGTATCTGCTATCTATTCTATGGTGTGTTGTATTTTGTATTGTACGTGTTGCAGTGTCTTGTATTTTCTGCTGTATGTTTCAGCATTTATATTCTGTGTTGGCTTGTATGTATCGTACCGTGTGTACTTTGACTGAACTGTATATATTGTGTGTGTTGTGTTATATATTGTATTTTATGTATTGTGTATGTTGTCTTTTATTGTGTGGTATGGTATTTATTGTATGTCCTTCTAATTATCTTGTATGTAGCTTGCATTTTGTATTGTATTGCAGTTTTTATTGTATGTAAGGTATGTGTTCTAACGTACCGCTTGATTGTATGTAATGTATTGTCCAGTCTTTTTGTTCTTGTGTGGGTTATATTTTGTTACGTATTCTGTTGTTCATTGTATTTTATTGAATACTGCATTTTCCGTTCCGGATTGTATTTTCTGTTGTGTATGCCTTGTATTGTGTGTTGCGTGTATTGTACAGTATGGTGTGCGTTGCACGATGTGTACTGTATTGCACTGTAGTTTGTTCTGTACCGTGTAGTTTATGGGGTGTATGCATTGTGTAGTACTGTGTTTTGTGTGGTATTGCCGGTGTTTTTAGCTGTGCATAGTATTGTGTTTTATGTCCTCTGCTATGCCTTGTGTATGCTATTGCGCTGTTTGTAATGCATTCTGTGTATTTTATTTCATGGAGTGTATTTCACGTATTGTGTGTTATATATTTCAGGTATGGTATTTTATGCATGGTCTGTATTTTGGAGTGTGTATAGTATTCTATTTGGTGTATTGTTTATCTTTAAAGGATACTGCGTATTGTGTTGTTTGTATCGCCATGTATTTTGTGGTTTTAGTCTGTGTTACTGTATTTTATGGTTTCATATACATTGTGTGGTATGTATTGTGTTACAAGTTTTGTTGTTTTGTATGTGTTGAATAGTATGAATTGTATGATATGTATTCTGTTGTATTGTATTTTGTTTTGCATTGTCTTGCTCTGTATTTTGTTTAATTGTATGTATTCGATGTATGGTAGCGTGCAACAGTTTGTGTCGTATTGTGTGTTGTTATTTCTGTTTTAGCGTGCATTGTATGGTAGTGCCCACTGTTTGTATCCTATTGTGCGCTATGGTATTTATCACAGTCTGTAGTATGCAATAGCT
The DNA here is from genome assembly GCF_023634155.1 of Falco peregrinus. Classification (NCBI taxonomy): domain Eukaryota; kingdom Metazoa; phylum Chordata; class Aves; order Falconiformes; family Falconidae; genus Falco; species Falco peregrinus. The sequence continues at coordinate 4,584,101 of NC_073727.1, forward strand.
AGTGTTTTGTATTGCATTTTGTATTTCATATTTTACCTGGTATTTCATACGTTGTGTGGTACATAGTGTACATATTGCATTTTGTATTGTACTGTCATCTGCTTTGTATGGAGTACGCCGTATGGTATGATGTTTCTGCCATGTGTTGTGTTGTATGTGTTGGTGTATCGTTTGTATTGTACTGTAGGTATTGTCTTGTTTGCCTTGTACTTTATCTCCTGTTGTATGTATTGCGTTGTATTTTGTATTGTAGTGTACGTATTTTATTTTGTGTTCTATTTGTACGTTTGATTTATTGTATTTATAATCTCTTGAATTTTGTCCCGTATGTAATGCATCGTGTGTATGGTCTGTTCAGTATTTTGTAGCCTGTGGTATGTGTTTTCTGTTGGAGTGCTTTTAATGTGTTGCGTGTATTGCATTTGAAATACGGTGTAGTAGGAGTTGTATTTGAAGTACGGAATTGGATATGTGGCATTTTATTTTGTTGTATATATGGCTTTGTATTCTAGTCCATGTTTTCTGATGAATTTTTGATGATAACTTTTGTTGTATTGCCCCTTTTTTTTTTTTTTCATGATGTATTTTTTCTTGTGCTGTAGTTTGTGTTGTATGGTGTGGTACACGTTGTGTGGTGGGTACCGTGTTCTGGTTTTTATTGCTGCGTCTTGTATATTTTGTATGTTTTGTCATCTGTTGTATCGTTTTGTAAATGTTTTCTGTATTGTGTTACATGATATTGTATGTCTTGTTTCTAGTTTGTGTCATATTCTGTGGTGGTGTTAGCAGCGTGGTGAGTATTGCGTGGTGGTACTTGATTTTTTTGTATCCTATTACCTGGTATGGCATTTATTGCAAAGTATTGCTTGTACTCTCTATGATTTAGTCTTTCGTATTGTATTTTGTGTTCTGTTTATTGTATTTTGCACACATTGTGGTATTTGGAGTTGAACGTTTTGTACGGTCCCGCAGTTTGTTTTGTACAGTCTCCTGTGTGCGTGGTATGGTATGACGTCGGTCCCATGTATTGTATGTATGGTGTCACATTATTCATACTGTATTACCTATATTGTCTTGTTTGTATTGTCATGTATTTGGTATTGTAGTTTGCGTTGTATGTGTTGTCTTACATTTTGTATTCTTTTTGTATTGTGTTTTCTGTATATTGTGGTCTGCGCTGCCTTCTATGTATGGAGCTGTATTGCACGGCTTGTAACGTACGAGGGTTTGTAATGTGTTTTGTATTCTACGTAGTGTGTTTTCTTTTAGATGTGGTAATGTATTTTGTATGTACTGCAATGTACCTTTTTATTTCAGTGCTTTTTTGTGTTGGACTGTATTTTCCCTTGTAATGCATTTTCTCTTGTAATGCAGTATGCCTTGTAATGCATGTTGTATTTTATGTAGGGTGTGTATTGTGTGGTAAGCTATGTGACATACGGAGTTGTATGTATTGTATTCTGTATTTTGTCTTTAACGTTGTAAGTGTTGTACGTGTTGTATTGTATCGCGCATGTTGTGTCCTATCTGTTGCATGGTATGTCACGATACTGATTGTCTTGTGCTCATTGCATTGTATGTATTCTGTGTATTGCAGTCCATGTATTGTATAGTATTTGTTTTGTACCGTAGGGTTTTTCTGTATTTTGTACCAGACTTTGTGGTGTTTTGCGTATTGCATGGTATGGCGTTTATCAGGTTGCGTGTGTCAGATTGCATTTCTCCTGTTGCGTGTCTGAGACTGCATTTTGTGTTGTAGGTATTGTAGCAAATATTGTATTGTATGTCTTTTGTACTGAATTTTTTGCAATTTTTGTGTGTATTCCACTGTGTTGCGTTTTCTGTATTTTGTCTGTGATACGGTACGTATGGTATTGCCCATATTGCATGGAACATAAGGTATGGTATTTATCGTATCGGTTTTCCATATTGTGTTGTCTTTTGTAACGTGTTTTGTAATGCATTGTGTATTACGCTGTGATTTGTACTGTATTGTAAGTCGCATGGTGCTTGTTATTGCATTCTGTGTGTTGAATGGCAGGAATTGTATGGTTGATAGCCTGTACTGCCCTTTGTTTTGTACTGTGCTGTAGTGTTGTCCAATAATTTCTGTAGTACTGCAGCCGTCCTTGCGCCACCCAGGAGGGACCCGGTCATGGCACCGCGCTGGGGGATCCCTTGACGGAGCAGCCCCAGAGGAGCTCTTCGTCGCAGCACCCAGGTGGTCTTGAAGTCCTTCGCCGCACCGTGCCAGAGGCACTGGGAGTGTCCGTTTTCTGTTTCGCAGGTGTGGGTTGTGCTTTATTGTGTTGCAGGTATTACATTGCACAGTGGTTTGTGTCATCTTGTTTGTTGCTGTTTGCATTTCAGTGTGTCTTGTGTGTATTTTGTGGTATTGAGTGTATTGTAATATTTGTATTGCAGAATCTTTTCTGTTTTGTAGTGCGTTTACCATTTTCTATTGCCTTTCTTATTAAGTACTGTGGGTGTTGTACTTTGCATTGTAGTGTTGTGTTGTACCGTAGTTTGTTTTCTGTTCTGTCCTGTACGTATTGTATGGTATGACGTTTATCCGATGTATTGGAGCATATCAAGGTGTATGATTTGTATGGTACTATATGTAGTGTCTTGTCTTCTATGTATTGCCTTATATTTTTATGTGCGTTACATGCATTTACTTTTGTATTCTATTTTCTCTAAATTATGGCATGCAAAGTATTGTATGTATTGGGTTGTATTGGCGGTTCGTAATGGTACGTGGTATTGTAATGTCTTGTCTTGTACGTAGTGTGTTTTCTTCTATTGCAAGTATTGTAATTTATATTGTATTACATGTATTTTGATGTTGTACTGTTGTATTCTGTAGTGTGGTGTGTTCTGTATCATATATATTGTGTCATGGTATTCTTGGTATCCTACTGTACGGTGTTTTCTTATAGGTGGCATATGTTGTTTACATTATTTTGTATTTTTTTTACTTTGGGTTTTGTTTTCTGTAGAGTATTTGTTATTGTCTGTTAAGTATACTGCATATTCTTTGTGCTGTCTTATTGTGCAGGATGATTTTGACGGTATGTATTCTTGTTTGTTTGGTATTGTATGTCATCTGTATTGCATAGTACCTTCTCTTGCGTGTGTTTGACTGGGTTTTGCCTGTATTTTCTGGTACGTATTGTCTTTTGAGGTATTTTCCCCGCAGATTGCGTTTCCTGCCTTGTCTTTTGCGTCTGTTTTTGCACGCTGTTTCTGCAAGTGTCCTGTGGCATGCGCTATGGTTTGTCATGTCCTGGCTCTTGCCACTTCTTTGGTGGTGTGTGTCTTGAGCGAGGCTGCAGGGGCTGGGCTTGTTTAGCCGGGGGAGCCCTGCATCGTGCCAGCCCTGGAGGACACGTTCGACACGCAGCCCAGGCCGTCTCTGTGGAGCCTTTCGTCGCCCCGCGCTGAAGGAGCCCTGAATGGCGGCGGCGCCCCGGCAGAGCCCTTCGGCACACGTCACCAGGGGAGCCGGTCACGGCTGCGTCATTGCGTTTGCTGTTCTGTACGGCGTTGGGTTTGGTGTATTCGACTGTCTGGCGCCTTGTGTGTGTCTTACGTGGCCTGTACAGTGTGCTTTGTCGGGGATGGGTTGTGGGGGGAGGTGTACCTGGTGGAGCATATGGTAGTTGGTTTTGTGTTCCATATTCCATATTGTATGCGCTGCATAGTCGTGTATGTACTGTGTATTGCGTGCTCTCGCCTGGGTTGTATTTGGTGCTGTATGTATTGTTTTGGTTTTGCATGGTTTAGTGTTTCTTGTACTGAGGGTCTCTTGAGTTGCATCTTGTATTTCCTGCCTCGTGTGTATGGTGTGCGTCGGGTTGTATTTTGTATCCGACGGTACATCTTGTGTTTTCTGCTGGGCTGTTTGTAATGCGTCGTATGACGGATTGTATTTCAAGTCTGTTCTTTCCAGCTTGGTATGAGTTGTGCTGTACTGCGCTCACGCCACCCCGGAGGAGGTGCTGATGCTGTTGCCCCTGGAGACCCCCAGTGGCGCTGCCCCAAAGCAGCCCTATAGCGCAGCGCCCCAGGGGAGCGGCTGGTGGCGAAGTGCCCGGGGAGCCCCTCGTCGTGCCGCAGTGGAGCACCTTTGTTACGCTGCCGAGGAGGAGCGGATGGTGGCAGCGCCCTGGAGGCGCCATTTCTTGCTTTGCGCGGGAGGAGCCCTTGGTGTCGCCGTCCCGGTGGTGTCCTTGGTGTCACCACGCCGGAGGAGCGTGTCCTGGCACCTCTCCAGAGGATGGCTTTGTGCCGCCCCAGCAGAGCAGTGGGTAGCAGGGAGCGCCGGAGGAGCAGTTTGTTTGATGCCCGGCTCTTCTTGGAGCCCCTTTGCTGCATCGGAGGAGCCGTTGGTGGTGCCACGCTGGTGAGCCGTTGATGGTGCAGCATTTGAGGAGCCCCTGAGCGCTCGGCCGCAGAGGATCCCTTTCTGGGGGAGCCATTTCTTGCTTTGTGCTTGGCAAAGCTCTTGGCGTTTGCCATCCTGGAGGCATCCTGGTGTCACCACGCTGGAGGAGCGTGTCCTGGCACCTCTCCAGAGGATGGCTTTGTGCCGCCCCAGCAGAGCATTGGGTAGCAGGGAGCGCCGGAGGAGCAGTTTGTTTGATGCCCAGCTCTTCTTGGAGCCCCTTTGCTGCATCGGAGGAGCTGTTGGTGGTCGTATTGTTGTATTTTGTAGTGTGGTGTGTTCTGTATCATATGTATTGTATCACGGTTTTTTTGGTATCCTATTGTACAGTGTTTTCTTATATGTAACATACATTGTTTACATTTTTATGTATTTTGCTTTGGGTTTTGTTTATCATATATTCTTTTATTATATTTTTATTGTATGAATTGAACTGTGCTGTATTTTCCTTTGCGTTATGTAGTGTATGTACTCTACAATTACAGCATTTAGCATGTTATATGCATCACATTGTAGTGTGGTATGATATTTATCATTTCAGATTGTTTGTGCTGTATTTTTTTGTTTGTTTTCTGTGTTTTGTATTGTACGCTGTATTGTATGTATTTTGTATCATATTGCGTGTATTTAGTTTTGAGTTTTTTCATGTATGATATGTATTGAAATATATTTGTATTATAATAATTTCTTTTACTATGTAGCTACACCCCCTCAGTATCCCCCTTTGCCACTTCAATCAACACCCTGATCCTTTCCATGCTGTATGGCAGACATTTTTGACCCTCAGGTTAGCAATGGTACCACAGTTAAGGTACGAACCTCTGAAGATGCACCTGTAGCATCCCGAGACAGCGCACTGCATCCATTGGGCAAGCTCCAGTACTGCAGAGCACCAGTGTGCATGCAGTTTGCCTGCTAATAGAGAATGGTGCATATGATGCTACTGCAAGAGGGAGATCTTTCTGTCTTGAGAGTACTTCAGAAGCTCTACTCCTACAACAACAAAAAAAAAAGCCCGTGCCCATAAATAGCCCTCCCCCCCCCGGCACTGCCTTTCATCCTTGTAGTAACAGACCTACTGGGTTTTTTCTCCATTTTAGCAGAGCTCCCTCCAGGCCCACTTGTAATACAGGTGAAAGTCAACAGACCTTAACACAACAGTAGAGTCAGCTAATCTTTATTATAACCCAGGAAAAGACGACAAAACTATTCCTTTAAACTCTGGAAAACCACAACTACTCCTTTATTTCACTACAGGCACTGAGGCTTTGGAAGCAAGACCACCCCAGCGTACTAGCGCCTCTCCCAAACAGGCATGAGGAGTAACTAGCGGTTTCATCTGCTAAGGCACTTTGTTATCCAGGGCCTGCCTGCTTGTCATAGTTGCGGAACAGGGTGAAGGGAGAAGGCTGTGGTTAACTGTGAAGCAGATGCTATGGTGGTTTCATTAACTTAAAACTTACATAAGAGATTAAACAGAAGTCCAGAGCTAGTACCCAGGAAGTCACTGATTTAATGCGCTTGTGAATTAAAACTCAATACCGTTGATGGGTTTGCTCACTATAGCAAATAGTGGTATAACTGTTACCTCATTCTTCTGTAAACAATAGCACAGTGAAACTATTTTATGATTAGGCTTTTACAGCCAAATGAGTTTTATTGGAGTCACACCCAGGAAGAGTCATAGTTCATACAGTTATGTTTGGACTTCAGACTTCAGGCTTGCTAATAACAGAGAACTCAACACCACGTTTGTTGAGACGATCAATCAGTTTTGTTTTGGAGAAGGCAGCTCCTGGAGAATACACACCACCTCTGTTAAGGAAAAGAGAAAAACATGACTGGTGCAGTGATTGAACTGACACCTTGTTTTGAAGTCAAAGATGTGTTTCTCTGCCTAAGAAAGAAAAAGCCGCTTTGTCCCATAGGAGAGCATACGAGGGATTTGGCAAACCGGTTATAGTCACAGGTTCATTTCTGCACCTATTCATTTCAAACTCAATAGAAATCATTCTGTTATCTGGAAATACAGACACTGATGCACTAGGTGCTACTAAACACCTGTGACTACATCCTTTCAAACTGTAAGGTGGGCAGATGAAGAGTAAGTGGCTTTGAATCAGCATGTGGTGAAGCATTTTTATGCAGAAATCCACAGGGTTAGGAGGTCTGTATTTTCAAAGAGAAAGTGCCCAGTAGGTTTAAGGGAGATCAAGCGGTTTGGCATGGGAAAGTACTTACTGTTTAGGCAGACAAGCTGCATCTTCCAGAAGAGAGAGAGCTGCCTGAACCATGGCAATTGGGGTGGCAACATAGCCAGGCTCTGACAAAATAAAAACCAAAACCAAGATTATATTCTACACACTGTATGTGGTTTACCTACAGCATGCTGAAGAATGATCTCTTTGGCAATGAAATAGCCTTCTCCATTTAAAACCAACTTTTTTACCTGGTACTCATTCCAAGTAGCTGATGAAATCCTTAAGATCTAATCTGGACAAATCCTGCTTCAAAGGCAGGGCTCTAACCACCCAACAGCCTTGAGTGACCACAGCGCAGTGACAGAGGGCTCCTCCTGACAGCAAGAGCTTTCCCCATCCCGTGTTTAAACTCAGACTTCCTCTGTGAGACTGCTGCATTCAGTGACAGCTCTAGGTATTTAAGGAAACTCAGCTTCATTAACTCCTTCCTGAATATACATTCTGGGTGTCTCTCCCCTCAAAGGAATGATATGAACGCAAGTATGTTGTAGCTAGAAATGAAACCATGCCAGATCTGATTTCAGTTTGCTCACAGCAGACTGGAGAGAAGCAAGCGTAAAGTCTAGGCTGTAACAACTGAAAACTATTAAAGCACTCTCCCTTTAACTGCTCTACTCTGCAAAAATGAAAATTGCAACAGTGAAAGGAAGGAAAGAGAAGGGCAAGAACGCACACAAATTGGCCATTTCAAAAAAACGCTAGTGTCCAAGGTGACGCTCTGCTAAGGCTGCTGACTTTAACCCTCAAGGAGTGCTTGCTGCATGGACAAAGGCATAGCAGTGGAACCATACACCTATTTTAGAGCAGAGAATGCAAGACAAAAGCTGTGAGCTGCTACTAACGTATGTACCTGGTCCTTTCACTTCAGTGCAGATCTTGACGTTTGGTTTGCCATTCTGGGGATCTTGCCCCTCGCTGTAACCCTCACCAAAAAAAGTCATTGTAAACGAGGTTCCGTCCATCTGCAGCCGACAAGACACATGGTCACCAAAACAGTAACTCCCTTGTATCAGGCAAGCACAAGTAGTAAATACAAGTATCTACCGTACCAAATACTATGAGCTATCTAAACATGAGCATAGTTATTTTGAGCTGTTGCTTAAAAGGTGCAATCCCATTAAATTTTTAATCACTTCCACTTTGTTGGAACTGTTACTGAAGTCCATGTATTCTCTCAGTGCTTTCAGTCCTGGGTTTTTGATACTCAGTCTCACTCTGCCATCACCTATGACAGGTTGAGTGCTGTGATCCGTCCGCATAAATACATCAGACCCAGCAACATGATCTGGTTTTTTCCTCCTATAAGTTCTACACACTTCAATGTGTAATAAAAGAAGGCATGATTATTTAATAGTCAAAGCTATCTGAACAGGCACACACAATGTGCACCTAGGAATTATTTCTCTGAGGCCCAGCAGCTGCCTCTAGATCACTGTTCTACCGTTACCATAACACATTTATTCAATAATTGTGATGGAAAACAGTCAGTTACCTGTTTCTGAGTTGGTCCTTCCTTTGTGAAGCGTCCAGCAGAGAAAAAAGCCGGGTACTACATAATAAGAGGGGAAATGGGGGGAGACCAACAGTAAACTAGAGAGAAAAAAAAAAAAAAAAAAATCTACACACACTCAATTCTTTTGTGTTTTGATTACTTACTTTTGTCAGAAGTTTTCTTCCAAGGCTAAACTTCACAAGAAGAAGAAATAAAATGCCAGCAAACATCAGCTTGATAACAGAGCCAAGACCACCCACATTCACATAAGCGCCATACTGCACCTGAGGCAAAGATACACCTTCAGTGATAGAATTTACATGAAAATTCTTATATCTATTCATCTGTAAAAATAAATATCCCCAAATTAGGATGCAGTTGTTTGACACAACAGATAGCTGTTTAAATAGGGCCTTAAACAACTGTCTTAGTTCTAAACAACTCTTTGAATAATGCTTCACTTTACAAATCCTACGAGAAGACAGTATGAGGGAGCAAGCACAGTAAGTAAGAGTGGGAAACCTTAAAGATGTGTTTTGGTATCCGACTTCAGGCTTCTTTCCAGGTATCCTCCTTTCCTCCTCTTTGTGCTTTAGTTTAAAGAGAAACTGAGGCCTGCCTTTAGAATTCTGGAAGAGCAATAGCAAGCCTTGCTCCTTGGTAGTTTCCAAGTACATTTTTAGAGCCTTATCTCACCTTCATCCCTTAACTGATGCCTGTGATTCTGCACAACTGTTACACAGATTGTGGGGGCTGATCTCTCAGGGAACCACAGAAAACAAAACCTAAACATCTCTTCCACCACCACCGCTTCACACTGCCTCTACTCTGCACGCCAGAGACCCAGGCGTCAAAGTCATCTCCAGATACAAGTGAGCAGCATATGGATTCTTTATCAGAATGCTGACTGCACTATACTGGCCTGACTAGGGTTACAGAGACTATGATGCTTGTGGAAGCTCTACTACTAAAAAAAGGCTTTGCACAGGAACAGAATTTAATGCATTTGTCATTCCCCAAAATCAGGAAGCCTACCTTTCAAATATTTCTGTGACTCAGGGCTTCTGTTCCCTACAAATACACACCCAGGAATCAGACAGCATGAGAAACCTACAAGAGACGCTCAAAACTATTCGCTAGCAGCAGTAAGTGAGCACATCAGGCAGAGTATCAAGCAGTATGAAACAGGCCAACACACCCAGAACCTGGGCCACGTCACGTCAGGCAGCTTCCAAAGGTGATCAGAAGGAAAAGCACGCTGTACTTCATTACTATTTACCCTGCTACAGAAACCCTATTACACAGATCTGCACTAAGAACACTTAATACATAAAGGAAGGATTTGTGTAATAAAGACATAGCATACTTGTAACTTACAGGTGTTTCCTGCAACTCTGTGTGCAAGTAACGCTGAGACCGTTTCACAACGGAAGCATCAGATCCCATGAATGGAATGCAGTACTGTTTGAATTCCTGACTGTAAAACACAAGTCCTCTGCAAATGGGGGAAAAAAAAAAAAAAAGGGGGGGTCAGAAAAAAAGTCCTCAAGTGTTAATGTTCACGCAAACCGAAAGAAACTGATCCTAACAGCCCTACCAGTACTGGCTTTTTCTCAAGCATTCTTAGGAGATCATCATTTCTCTCATTGAAAGCAAACCATTCCAAATTTATCCCTGGTTCCATGCACTACAGCAAGGTTGAATTCGATGACCAGAATAACACTCTTCTCACATTTCTTTCTTCTGTTCTACTGCTCGCTTCCGAAATCAAACTCAGAAGTTTGCCAGGCCACTAGAAGTCTCTTAGAACAAAGTAACTTTGAGACTCCATAAATGCTGGGTCATGTTCTTTTTTCAGTGAAATACGAGCTTATCTTCAATTCTATTAGATGAGCATCTATGTGTTCATATTATAGCTAAGTCCTAAATGCATCTTTTTAGTATTCAATGGTATGTCAACAATCTCTGTAATAGATACTGAACCGTTAGAAGACGGCATGTCTCACATCTTATGTTTCTTATACCTTCTTTTAAGTTTTGCACCAACTACTGGAACAGGGGTGTATCCTATCCTTTTACGAAGCTTCCTCAGGTTGTCTTGATCTGCGAGGCCATAAACAGCTGACTTCCAGGTCCCATCATGTACACAAGAACCCTGGTGACACACCATAAACCAGTCATTAATTCAGTATCAGAAATAATACAGTTTCACGTATTGTTTTCACATGTTTTCATAATGGCCTTTAGAGTTGCCACATATGTGTATTATGATCACATGCATTGAAGTTATATTGAAATATGTATTTCAATACGCCATACACAATACAGCCAAGGTGGGTTATGGTGGCTGAACGCCAGGTGCCCACCAAGCCACTCTTATCACTCCCCCCTCCCACTCTGTAGGACAGGCAGGGGAGAAAGTAAGATGGTGAAAAAAACCCCAACCTCGTGAGTCAAGATAAAGGCAGTTTAATAAAGCAAAAGCCAAGGCCGCCTGCAGAAGCAAAGGAAAACAAGAGATCCTTTCACTCCTTCCCATCAGCGAGCAAGCGCAGCCGCTGCCTGGGAAGCAGGGCTTCAGTATGCATAGCGGTTGCTCCAGAAGACAAACGCAGTAACAAATGTCCCTCACCCCTCCTCCTTTCTCTTAGCTTTTATCGCCAAGTAGATGTCCTATGAGACAGAATATCCCTTTGGTCAGTGTGGGTCAGCTGTCCTGGCTGTGTCCCCTCCCAAGAACTTGCCCGCCCCCCGGCTGCTGGCTGTGTGTGTGGGAATGCTGGAGAGGCAGCCTCGATGCTGTGCCAGCACCGCTCAGCAGCAGCCAGAACCCTGGGGTGTTATCAGCACCTTCCTGGCTCCCAGTGCACAGCACAGCACTGTGGGGGCTGCTGCGGGGAAAATTAACTCCGTCTCAGCCAGACCCAACACTATCTCCACCCCTTATTCCATACAATTTGCATCATGCTCAGGTCCCACATAATTTAACACATAGGTATGCAATTCTCTCTCCTAACCATCCCATTGTATTTAATTCTCATTACTTAAATTCCTTCTTGTCAACAATTACAACTTATACTACAGACTTAAACCACCTTTATAGCCAACATACAGATTTATATATTCTCATTAACTGCTCTCCTCTGTCCTTTAACAGGTGGGTATTACTCTGCCATTCTATGGACTTCTGCCACTCCTCCAGATGTTCATAAGAACAGGCTGTGACTTGGGCTCCATCTGTCAAGATGGGTGCTCAGGACAGGAGAAGCAGCATGTTCAACTGCTGGGCACCAACACCAGCTTGGTTTAGGTCATCGTTGCACTATTTTAATAGTGTCCTTAGAATTATGACACTATTACAATTATGACATACACGTATTATCGTTACACGCACTAAACTGTAATGAAACACACACCCCCCAAACAAAAAAAACAAACAGCCAAACACTAGGATTGCTGGCAACACACTATGTACCTGTTACTGTGTGCGACTCCTTCCCACATCTCTGCACAAACTTAAGCATCTCTTCATACAGGTTAACACAACAAGCTTTAGGTCGACAGACAATGCAAACCAACCTTAAAAAAGGGTGCTTGCTTAGGATACTTTTATTAGCTCCTAAAGAATAATGTTCTTGGACTCATGATCATCAAAGTACTGCCAGCTCATTCCTTCGTCTGAATTAATGTCACAACATTTACTCTAATAGGCTATGGTGATGTTATCATAAATACCTCCGAGTCTCCAAGTAGGTATAAAGCAACTAACCTCAGGCCCAGACTTCACCGTCAGAAAACTTTCGACAGCAGTTAAGGTACCTTTAAGGGAGGAGAAAACATGACTTGGCATATGCACTCAGTTCACAAAGCCAGAGCACGCTCTGCTAGACTCAAACAGCCAGCCACTGACACTGGCAGTTGAAAAGGCAATCTCGCATCTTTTTCTCAAAGTAAAATAAACATAAGATGAAGTTCCGCAGCTCTTTGAGTTAGTAAATACCAAATTTCTCATGTAAAGTACTTCAATAAGGGTCACAAATATTATCTTTACCCACTACAGTTTTCATTTGTCATATCTAGTTAATGAGATCATGTAAGTAATCAATGAAAAAAAAAATATTATTAGAAGCCATATTTAAATTTTCTCCAAGTTTCAAAATAAAGGGTGACATTGGCTGTGAAGACTGAGATGGGCTTACAGATTTTGGTAGACCTTAACTACAAAAAGACCCCAACCAACCAACCCACAAAAAGCCTGAAACACACAAGGTATCGTAAAACATTCCATTTTCCAACAGCCTGTGTTTTGCAAAGAATCCTTAGTTGGGATGAGCAGCAAAACAACTCCTCCAAATTCTGCTTTGTTCTGCTTTGCTCAGTTCCTTCAGAGACTGTAAAACTACTTGTAGGGGCAAATTTCAGCAGAGGAAGCAACAAGGTGGTAATAACCATAAAGTCAAAATAGGAAGAGATAAAAACCATCTGTATTTAAAACAAGTATCAGACAGCAGATCATAATCCCATGAACAACCAGACACTCATTTCCTTGCCTCTCCCTCCAATCAGATCCAGATTGAGTTTTCTTAAACTGAAAAGTTGATGATACACTCTAATGTAAAGCAATCCCACTTAATAGCAGTTTTAATGGTACATACAAGCAAAGCACTTGCGTACTCTTACTAGCCCTTCCAATGTGAAGTCAGACCTGATGAACGAACTATCCTCATTTGAGATTAGGATCGAGTACTATTTGCATAGAATTAAATCATCTCACATCTTTTCTTGAATATATTTGCCCTCTTTCAGTTACTGTCTAGCAGCCCCTAAAGAAAAAGGCACCGTGTGGCACCACCTACTGCACTCACCCAGCAGCTTCTCGGTCCTGACGGTAGGAAAAACTTCGGACACCCCATCACCCACTGATTTTCGAGCCCTTTCCTGCAACCTTGCTGGACCCACTGTCTCTTCCCTATGAGACCCTGGGCACACGCGGCAGTGCTCTGAGGCTTGCCTAGGGACACCCACAGCCGGCTGCTGGGACCTGTGGGCTCTGTTCTCGGTCAGCAGCGTTGCCGGGAACCCCTCCTCCACCCAATGACCAGCATTGTCCAGTCTAATGGGAATACGATTTACTGTTGAAGTTCTGTCTACTGGATTTGGCTGAAACTGGTCAGCTGGTGAAGGCAGGCAAAAAGAGACAGAAAAGAGCTTCCATGTACACACAGCAGCTTTAGGAAGCGAGGTGAAGGCATGACCTGCCCTTCTTTTTCAACACAGGGTCACGCTCCAGTCACTCACCTTTCAGCTTGTCTCTGGTGTACAGGACTCCCATATCAGCTGGTATAGAGTCAAAGCCACAGCTGCCAATGACATATACTCCCTTTTCTGCTGCTTTTTCGTTATATTTCAGGTACATTCCTTCCAGAAACTAAAACACAATCAGAACAAGTATTTTAAGCGGAACTCTGGCCATACTCAGTATTAGCCATTAGCATTTTACTGTCACATTATAGCACCCTACATACGGCAAACCACTTACAGGCATCTTTAAGACAGATACATATGATTCTTGTTTTATGGCACAAAAGTGTCACAGCAGGGCAGCAGGATGTGAGCTACACCAAACTCCTACATGGCATCACAACTGAGACTTGAAGCAGAACTCAAAAATTTTTGCATTTCTAGAGAGAACCAAGAGGCTCTCGCCTGAGAGTAGGAAAAGCATACAAGGAATACACAGTAAAGGTTGTTAAAATAACGAAGGCATCTGAAAAACCATAGCTTAGGAGGCAGAAGTCATCTTCACGTTCAAAAGCGTGAGCAGAAACACAAAATGTATACCACAGAGACTCCTTTGATGGATCCTTGGTATAAGGCAGCATTTTTCCACTGTCACGTACCTGGGGCTCTCCGCTGATGTCGATGCAGCTCGCACCATTCTCAACACAAGCTTCGACCACGGGCTCTCCAAAGAACCTGTACTGTAGTAAGGCGAGAACACCGCACGTAGCAAAATAAACCCCACACCCCCCAACTCACCCAGCGTGCTTGACTTAACAAATGTACCCACAATAAAAGCAAACACTGGGTGGCTATTCATGCTGCCAAGGGGGGCACAAACGGCACAGCACCAGTGGGAAGGAGGAGCAGCACAGTTTCATGGCCTATAACAGTCTGTGGCACTGACAACCCTATTTTGTAACATAAAATCACCCAGGCCAGTTTAAGACAGCCCGTCTCACTTTATGCTTCCTCCACTCATACTAGTAGCACGTTCCCTGCTTAAATACTCTTGTAAGACGGTGCCAGGACCCGGCTTCCAGCTCATCCTTCGACCCCCTCCCCCAGTTTCAAAGGGGCCAAGGCCTGACCCAGCGGGGTGGGGGCTCCTCTCCCAGCCGCTCCCACCCCAGCACAGCTCGCACCCACCCCGGCCCGGCCCAGCGCCCCTCCCCACTTCACAAACCGTTTCTTAACGCTGCCCGTGAAAGACTTAAATAAGAAACAGGTAAAAAAACAAAAAAAAACCCCAACCAAAAGCGCGCGCACCCACAGCGGCCCCAGCCCAACCCCCACCTGCCCCAGCCCGGCCCCGCACCGCTCCCAGGGCGGGGGCTGCGGGGGGCGGCCGGGCCCGGCCCGGGGGGCGCCGGGGGTGCCCCTCCCGCCCCGCACTCACCGGGCCCACGCAGTTGAGCACCAGCCGGGTCTGCCTCGCCACGGCGGCCAGCGAGGCCGGGTCGCCCACGTCGCACAGCAGCACGGCCACCTCCGCCGCCAGCGCCGCTCTGCCTGCGCGCCGGGCACCGCCGTCACCCGCCGCGCCCCGGGGCCGCGGCCCAGCCCCGCCTCGGCCCGGCCGCTCCGCCCGCCGCCGCCACGGGACACCGGCCGCGGCCCGGCACGCCCTCCCCGCCGCGGCCCGCACCCAGCCGCTCGGGCACGGCCCATACCGCCGCCCGGCCGCCGCCCGCACCCAGGCCCCCGCCGCCGCCCGTACCCAGCCTCTCGGCCGCCCGCACCCCGTCACACCCCCCCGCCGCCGCCCGTACCCAGCCTCTCGGCCGCGGCCCGCAACCCCGACCCCCGGCCCGTCACACCCCCCCGCCGCCGCCCGTACCCAGCCTCTCGGCCGCCCGCTCCAGCACCGCCTGCAGCTTCTCCCGGCTCCGCCCGGCCACGGCCCAGCGCAGGGCCCGGCCGCCCGCCGCCCGCGCCACCTCCTCCACCACGAACTGGCCGGTGAAGCCCGAAGCCCCGAACACCACCAGCTCGTAGGGCCGCTGGGGCGCCCCGGCCCCGGCCCCGGCCCCCGCCCCGCCGGCCGCCATCAGCACGCGCCGCAGTGCCGCAGTGCCGGCCCGCGCCAGGCACCGGCCGCTATCAGCCGGCCCCGCCCACGCCCCGCCCCGGCCCCACGCCCCGCCCCCGCCCCGCGCCGCCAGGGGGAGGGGCACGGGGCCGCTGCGGACGCTGAGGGGGGCGGAGGGGACCCGAGTGGGTTGCTGAGGGGGCCGGGGGGGGCTCAGGTGAGCTGAGGGGGCTGAGGGGGCTCAGGTGAGCTGAGGGGGCAGAGGGGGCGGGGGGGGCTCAGGTGAGCTGAGGGGGCAGAGGGGGCGGGGGGGGGGCTCAGGTGAGCTGAGGGGGCTGAGGGGGCTCAGGTGAGCTGAGGGGGCAGAGGGGGCGGGGGGGGGCTCAGGTGAGCTGAGGGGGCAGAGGGGGCGGGGGGGGCTCAGGTGAGCTGAGGGGGCAGAGGGGGCGGGGGGGCTCAGGTGAGCTGAGGGGGCAGAGGGGGCGGGGGGGCTCAGGTGAGCTGAGGGGGCAGAGGGGGCGGGGGGGGGGGCTCAGGTGAGCTGAGGGGGCGGGGGGGGCTCAGGTGAGCTGAGGGGGCAGAGGGGGCGGGGGGGGGGCTCAGGTGAGCTGAGGGGGCAGAGGGACTCTGGCAGCCCCTCAGGGCCCGCAGGCCCCAGTAAGGGCAGCCCCCCCAGGCCTCGGCAAAAGGCACCTTTGCTCTCCCTGCAGCAGCTGGGGAGGAGGGCGAGCTGCTGTCCTATCTCCCTCTCTCAAGGGCTCAGCGGATTTTTGACATACCATGAACAAATAAGACTCCACCAAGAGCCCGCCGAGAGGCGCTGAGCCCAGCTGTGTAAGCAGCACTTGTGGAGGGGCCGACGTTACCGGCCCCACAGCACAATTACCTCTCCCGATGAGCGCAGCTCGTTACTAGGAGTTATTGCCCTAAGCATTCCAGCACAGGTGACTGAAATGGCATGAGGGTTGTTACTAATCAAAAAGAAAACCTTAATTACCTAGAAGTGAAATGAAGCACTCTCGTTTCCCCCACAATCACAGCAACTGCGTTTCGCTGAACAGCAAAAGCAGCCCACCACAAAATCTGGAGTCCCCGCTGCAGCGGGGAGCGGTGGCCGTGGCAAGGAGCATCCCTGGCTGCGTGGCACAGTGAGGGACAGGCGTGTCCTCTGTGCTTCTCATGGCCAGGCTACTGGAGTGCCTGGATTCCAGAGGCTGGCAGGAAGCCACCTGGGAAGCAGCCTTGCTTGCTGGCTCCTTCTCCCCCAGGGAGTGCCATATCTAAACAGCTCCTGACAGATGCCCGTCTAACCTGTTTTAAAACCTTTGGTGCTAGAGGCTTTCATGCTGTCCCCGGGGAATCTCCTCCTGTGCTTTGTTATACATAAAGGTGGGGACAAGAAGCTAGGTCTCCACATCCCATAGTTTCAACACCATACTATTTCTCTTGTTTGTAGAGGACATTGGCAAAATAGTTAATCCCTGAGGAGTATATAAAAAACACGGAAACTCCCACACATCTCCTTAGTCTTCCCTAGATGAGAAAGCACCAGTTCTTTCAATCTTGCCTCACGGGCCACATCATACATACATTTTTCCTGTTTTCCTCTGAACTCTCTCCAGCTGGTTTACATTTTTCTTGAAATCTCGTGTTCGCTGCTAGGCCCCACATTCACATTGTCAGGGCTAAATCGATTGAGGTTACGTGTTGTGCCAGAATTTATCTGTTTCTACATGCCCCAAACATTTGCCTTTTTTTTTTTTTTTCTC
The DNA here is from genome assembly GCF_023634155.1 of Falco peregrinus. Lineage (NCBI taxonomy): Eukaryota > Metazoa > Chordata > Aves > Falconiformes > Falconidae > Falco > Falco peregrinus. Next base: position 4,601,382 of record NC_073727.1, read on the forward strand.
TTTGTTAATGGGTGTCACATCGTTGACACAGCTGCAGCTCACAATCTGTTCCACCACAGAGTTTCTTTCAAATCACTGCTGCCTGGCCAGTTTTTCCCCATCTCAGACTTGCACTGAAGGTTAATGTCCTTTCTGAATACATTCTAAACAGCTCATCTCCGAGGCAGCGGGAGATCCTCTCCTTGAGTAGTGCTGATGCAGTTGTTGGTAGGCCTCCACTATCAGCTGTATCAGTGAAGCAACTCAGTCTAACAAAAAACAAAGAGTGGGGGAGGGGAGGACAAAGACGGGTTTTGTGTTCTTTTTTAATGCAGATCATTTTGTTGATCAGATTTATAGAGCAACCCTGCAAAACCCGTTTCTTGTGCTTGAGGTCACTGAACATCTCATTAGTCAAGCTGGTCTCTTGCTACCTTCCTGTCCTTGCTACTGACTGGGATGATTTCCAGCTGTTGAACTCCTCTGAGCTGCTTTCCTCCGATGCTCAACTTTTCTGCCAGCAGTTCTCAAAGCAAAGTCTGTTTTCTTCGAGGCTGCTCTCTTTGGACTTCCACTCTCTCCTTTGCAAAAGCTTTAAAAAAACATTGCAACAATGAGCAATATTTTCCCCCTCAATTTGAAGTTAACATAAATTGTTACTTCTTCAGGCTTTGCATTAAGATTTAAAATTGTGCAGTGGCAGGTGACTGTGAGGAGCCTGCAAATTGAAGAGGGCTTCTGATGTAGCTTGCAGGGCTGGCAGGGTTCCTCAGCCTGCTTGCTCCATCCCTTTGCTCCAGAAGCGTGCCTCCCTTGCCTTCTCTCCCTCTTCCATATTATCCCCTTTTCACATCTAATCCTCCATCACTCCCAGAAAACAAGGCAATTTATAAACCTCTTGACTCAACCATTTGTAAAGAATCAGGACTGCACAAGCTTCCTCAGGCTGTATGTGACAAGACCTGCACTGTGGCGTTAGGCAGTGGCTTGGCAAGCACGAGCTTGCACGCAGTGCTGAGCGCCCGGGCTCCTCTCAGTGACTGAAATGTCACACCAAATGGGGCAGACTTACCCCTTTTATCAGTGCACAGCTCTTAAGGTGTCATCCATTCTTTCAATTTCAGCTATAATTCTTTAAAACACACCTTTTGGAGCAAGATGATACAAGTCAGTTGTATCAGATACAGGATACAGAAGCAAGAAATCAGGCTTTCGGAGCTGAGAGGGATAACTGAGTAATGACTCGAGGGACATCAAAACACCAGGCAAACCTGGGTTTTTTTTGCTTACATAAAATATCATTATTGTAGCTCCAGCCCATTTTTCTCAAGAGATCTGTTGGCAAGTGGAAGAGTTGTGTTTGCAGACGTCTCCAGCTCCACTCCAGCTCTCCCAGTTCTCCAAAAAGGAACAAAACCCAAAGTCTCTAAGCCAGTTTACATTCCTGCCTGTGAAACTAACAAGTAGACGGGTAGGTTTCAAAATAGCAAACATCAAGGCAGTGTCAAGGTTCTGATTTTAAATGGAAAGCTTACAGCAGTCTTCACTAAAGGCAAAGGTTAACCTGTCTCCCCAGTTAGTGCCACCGACGCAAGATTGCAAAAGTTACTCTGTGGGAAAGCAGTAGGACGATTTACAGTTTTTCCTCGTCCAATAGGAAGACAAGTCATGCCAGATCTGCTGCCAAGTGCAATTCTGCAAAGGAGGTTCCCACTTGGATCAGCTTTAGAGGCTCACAAAAAAAAGATACTGCTGTTTCTTTTAAAATCTTGCTTCTCAGATTTGAAGGCACTTATTTTTTTTCCATGTATATCTGCATACAGGCGCTTAAACATTTCAGTACTTCACTTAAAGCCTCGTTTAGCCAGGCTGCCTCAGTCTAAAATAATTTAATTTACTAGAGGTCCCTGCCAATTTCTTTGGGACAGAGAAGCACACACATGCATGCACACACACATACACACAAGGCCTGTCTTTTCAAATTCCGTAAATAAAAAGGGGCATACCTCCCTTTGCTCGCTTCTCCTGTTCCACCTGGAGCCTCCAGCAGGACCTGAGGAATCTGTGGAAGCACTTATATAAGCACTTGTGTGTCCCTTCATGTCCTACAGAAGATGTTCTGATAAAATCTTTCCCATCAGTATTTAGGAATTTTGGGCACCAAATCTTTGTGGTAAAGTTTTTGGTACTCATTTATAACTTCAGGGTACTTTTTGTTTATTACAGTGGAAATGCATATGCTGTTCCATGACTACTATTTAATTAAAATAATAATAAGGTAGCAGAAAGATGTCAATTGCACAATGCTGTGTGAAGGCGATTTTTGTAAACACAACATGGTAATTGTCTTCTACCCCAAAGGGTAAAGTAAGATACACTGGCTTGCGTCATTGAAAAGTTACTAAAGAACACAAGAAAATAGAGCATAAGAGTAGGCAGAAGTGTTGGGAAATAAGGTTGACTAATAATGCATGGATAATTCACTGCAGGGTATGAAGAATTATGTGGGTGAATATATAAGGGATTAAAAAAAAAAAAAAAAAAAGGCAGACATCTATGTACCTGTTACAGTTAGTAGTGTAAGACTGTGAGAACAAATGTTTCTGCAACAAAGCCAACAGTTCTTAGTGCTATGGTGTATCTTATCCTTAATTTCTGAAAGAATATTGCTTTACAATCAAGAGGCAATAGGCTCCAAAAACCCACCCCATACAGGACTTAAGAATTTATAATAAACTAGACCATTTAGACAGGGACAAAAAAAAGAGGAGCTTGAAATTAAAAACTGCAGAGAATCCAACAGAAAGTTGCTATCCATATGTGGCAGTTCAGTAATGTTTTTTTGTTTTAATTAAAGCATCACCTAACCTTTTCGGGAAAAAAGTAGATAAATCATAGAATCACTTAGGTTGGAAAAGACCCTTAAGATCACCAAGTCCAACTGTTAACCCATCGCTGCCAAGCCCACCACTAAACCATGTCCCTAAGCACTGCACCTATGCGGTTTTTTAAACACCCCCAGGGGTGGTGACTCCACCACCTCCCTGGCCAGCCTGCTCCAGTGCTTGACTGGAAATTTTTCCCAATATCCAACCTAAACCTCCCCTGGTGCAACTCGAAGCTGTTTTATCTTGTCCTATTGCTTGTTACGTGGGAGAAGAGACCGACCCCCGCTGCCTACGGCCCCTGTCAGGCGGCTGCGGAGAGCGATCAGGCCCCCCCTGAGCCCCCTCCTCTCCAGGCCAACCCCCCCAGGTCCCTCAGCCGCCCCTCACAAGGCTGGTGCCCCAGCCCCTGCCCCAGCCCCCTGCCCGGCTCTGGACACGCTCCAGCCCCTCCACGTCCCCCTGCAGTGAGGGGCCCAAAGCTGAACACAGGGGTCCAGGGGCGGCCTCACCGGTGCCCAGCGCAGGGGGACGGGCACTGCCCTGGTCCTGCTGGCCACGCCGTGTCTGCTACAAGCCAGGATGCTGCTGGCCGCCTTGGCCACCTGGGCACACTGCTGGCTCCTGTTCAGCCGGCTCCTGACCAGCACCCCCAGGCCCTTTCCCACCGGGCAGTTCCCAGCCCCCTGCCCCAGCCTGTAGCGCTGTGTGGGGTTGCTGTGACCCAAGTGCAGGACCATCTTAATATCTCATTTTATTACACATATGTAATATGTATATTGTATACATATATATATTCAACCAAATAAATATCTGGCCAAATAATAAAAGACCAAAGTTATTTCCACCTATTTTGCTTATCTCTAAATCAGGAAACTACAAAACAAATGATGGCAGCCTATGACACCTGCATATGCTGCCCTTTTATTTTTTAATAAGCTGTATGCACAGTCCCACTCACACAGAACTCTAACCAACCTCTTAACAGACGAAATGAAGGCACCATTGACCCGTAGAAGTACGGAGAGATCAAAGCTTTTGAATGCCATGGGAGTTCAGGCTCTTAATTCAACACTGACTGCGGCTGTCAATTCTCACACTGAGCCTGAAGCACTTACAGGTATGAGAAGACAGATAAATGTACAGTTTTTCCAGTAGATGGAGACCAAACAAGAAAGTGTAGGGGAAGAGCACATTTTTCTGATGACAATAAATAATAACCAACGTTGCACTAGAACACTCTGTACCAAGAATGGCTGCACAGTAAATTAAGACAAAGAGTTAAATGCCAGAGTGCTCTCGCTAGGTACTGCAGGGCTCTCTGCCCTACCTCACAGCTCAGTCGTCATTTTGATGACAACAAATAAAGATTTGAAACTTTCTCCCATAGCTGTAGAGAAATCCTTTAAAGGCAACTAAGAAATTAAAAGTGAAAGGATTCAGAAAATGCAAACTAATGATACTGAAAAAGTTAAAACCTGGAATACAGCTATACCAAAAGAAATAGGGATAAAAGTTTTGCCCAGTGGATGGCAAACGTGGGACATATTAGCAGTGTAGAAGCAGCGGATTGCACAGAAGGAAAAAGTCTGTCTCCATTTGAAAGTCTCATTTCAAACACTGCATTCCAGTTCAGCCACTTCACTACGATGAACAGAGAAATTGTGGACAGTTCCAAGAAAATTATCCACGAAAGAATGAATGACCCAGGAGCAGGAATGAAGACAGCTTCCAGGAAAAAATCCAAAGCTCAAGGTATGTATTATTAGGCTAAAAAAAAGCTATAAAGGCTCGGTAACACTTTGCAAGTCTTGGAGGATGTAACTTCTAGGGATGGGTGAAGGACTTGGAACACAAAAGGAGGCGTGCACCTGAGCAGACCAGCACAACCCCATTCCTCCCAGCAAGGGAGGTGTGGATAGGAGCATGGGACCGGGGATTTGATGAGTGCCAATGGCCAGGCCACCTGAAACGGAGCGTGTTCGAGGTGGGACAGAGCACCAGAACGTTAGCTGTGAGGAAGCCATAAGATGCAGAAGAGTAAGTGGATGGCTAGATACTGCCTGCAGTCTTCAGTATCAGAATGAGTTGTAAAATTCCCTAGCCTCTTGTCCCTCAATTACATTGTGAATATAACAAGAGTCTAACAGTTCTTAAAAAGTATTCCTTGCACCTCATTTAAGTAAGGTCATTCTAAAGGGAACAAATATCTGTATGCTATCATTAGCTAAAACTGCTTGCAGACAAAAACATACAGTTCCTTAATGTTATTCTCCGTACTTTACCAATTTCAGTTGCCTACAGAACTTCTTGGAGGCCAGTCAAGGCCTGGCCCGACAGCCAGGTGCCTGTTCAGTGCATTTGAACACTCTGTCAGAGCTCATGCAGAGTATCCACAAGTACTTTTCTCCTTTCAGGTCTGGTGGTTTTCTTTTTCTTTTTTACTTTCTTACTGTCTGTTCACACTCAAAGGAGGACACTCACATTGGCAAAACCACAACCACTCATTTTTGTCACATTTATAAATCACAGCTGAACTACTACTGTTCCCAAAAGCCTTGTAGCTGTCTGAGTTGATAATATGCTCTATTTTCAACCTCCAAAGACTTGTTTTTCCCAGTACTGTCTTGAGCAGCTCCTATGTGCAGCCATCTATCCACTGCACCAGCTTCCTTTACATCAAGGGTTGGGAAGGGTGGTACTCCACAAACTGATCTTCACCCCAGAAACTACAGCAGCTTTGCGCAAAACTCTCTCTCATTCTGCAAGCAGAGCGCATAGCTACTCCTTCTAACCCTACAGCAGTTTTAACACCTTCACACTGTCGTAACTCCCTCTTGAAGCCACCCTCTCTCACCAATGCTACCTCCTCATGACCTGTCACAGACTGAAGGGAATTCCTGGTAAGGGGAGAAGAAATGGTGCAGTGGTGGAGCTTTTCTCCCTCTTGCTCCTGTGAATGAAAGTGGGAGAAGAGAGCACACCATTTAGTTTTGTGCAGCTGCTTTCACTCTGTGTGGATGTTTTGTGCAGCAGCATTGCTGCAGAGTTTTGGGGGTGAGAGCAGAACGCCGGGTGTCCTGTGCTCTCAGCCACCATAACCTGCAGAGGTATTTCTATGCTGAAATCTGGGTGAGAAGCAACACTGCAAAGCTGTTTTACTGTGTCTCCTGTGTAGCTACTATTCAATACTCCCTAACTGTGCTTCTCACAGGATCGCTGTGATTGAATTTAGACATGTCTGTAATACGGACAGAGGCACAGATGTCTTCCATTTTCCTCACAGGAAAGATCCTAACAGGTCTCCAGTGTCTGCAATTTTGGAATGGGGCACATTTTCCAAAATGCTGCTGACAAATACATCTCATCAAGGAGGTTTTCTGAAATTGCCACAAGACAGATCAACTGTATCCTTTTGTTCATTCTGTAGAAAGCAGAAGTTTAGCTTTCAGACCACTGCCTTGTCTCAGGACTGAGTTTAGAGCTGAGCAGTCAGCACATGTAGCATTTCACGGTGAGGACGGAAAGAACAAACCCACAGAACGTAATGCAGAGACAGCAGATGCCCCTCGTTTTACAGAGCTGGCCTGCTCAGCAGCGAGCAGGGCCAGTAACTGAACTTCAAGAAATACTGAACGGTCCCACAACGCAGGGAATGTCTGCAGTGCAGCACATTTTGCCATGTTCTTGACACACCTCCAGCACCCCAGGTAGCTCTTTGAAGGCATGTGTGGGGCTCTGCCTCAGTTTGTGTCAGGACAGGGCCTCGCTGACCAACACAGAGACAGTTCTCTCGAACTTTTCTGAATTTCTGGGATAGCGTCAAGGTGTATAACCTGGACTGAGAATCAGTTATTTAAGGCTTTACTTCAGTAACACCATCTTATTTGTTACCTACCAAAGCTTGCTCAACTCATACAACATAACGAATTGACCTCATTAACCATTTTCACTACGTTGCTGAACATGTGCAGGGTGATAAGGGTAAAAGGCTCCAATCTGATCCTCTGTGACCTCCTCCTGTAGCACCTCCTCTTTAGCACAGCGCCTAAGACTGTCCTAAGCGGTTTGGATGATTTTTCTAACTCATACTGGTATATTTTAGTGTTCTCCAGCAAAAAGACTCCCAAGGTGTGTCACACAAACTCTTTCACAAGTGTTTTTTTAAAAGAAAAACACACTTATGTAGCAGCAGCAGCAGCGGGTTCCAAGTCTGCTGTGTGCTGGCTCTTGCCTGAGCAGGAGCAAACACCTCCAAGTGAACAGCCGCCCTGTGATGTGGGGAGGGCTGCCCGATGGCAGAGAGCTACCCGACCACAAAGCACCTTTACAAGGGACTTTACTCATTAATCGCTTCCTGAACATCACACAAACACTTTCACAACAGCAATTACAGGTAGTCAACACAACCTCGATGCTAGACACAGTGCCTTCAACAGCTCCTCTCAAAATGCCTCCAGCAACAACCCAGGGGTGCCTGAATCTGCACCTGCAGCTCAGGATGCTGGAGCAAGGAAAGATAAGGGGAAAAATAAGATAAAGCACAGGGTACCGATGAAACCTGATGTGCTTTAGGTAGGCAAGTAGATTAGGTTGGGAGCATGCTGTAGGTTGGCAGAGGCAAAAGGTTGGGATCCGAGTGAGGTGTGTTACCCCGACACCAGAGTAGAGCATCTGAGGTAGATACACGGGTTTGTAGGAGCAGGACATGCAGCAGAAGGATGTCAGTACATGGATCTCAGGATCTAACGAAGGGGAAGGAATGCACTAGGAGGGAAGAGGCAGGCAAGAGGGGAAACAAACCTCTTTTCGCCCATTTTTATCATCTGGAAAAAAGTATTCTGGTAATATCTACCAATGCTGCCAAACAAATTAAAGCTTGAGACCTCCCTGCCCCAGTTCAGTACCGCTTTGCAAATCACCTGCAATTAAAAGCTCAGTGTACTTTTCCTAACGCAGGCTATGCAGTTGCCCACACGGAAAACTGTTAAGTTAATTAGCGGGAGAGATGTACCGACCGAATACGGGGCAATAAGCGAGCGAGGTGCCGCAGCTGGGCTCAGGCGCTGGGTCTGAGCTCCCTCTAGTGAGTTCTGTGGGGTTCCCACGGCCAAAGCCCGCTGCTAGCTGCCGCATACCGAGGGACTGAACAGCTCAATTCAAACCCAAATACTTCAAAAACAAATAAACAGGCAAAGAATCGTTGTACGTGCCCTGTGACAGCTCACATCAGTTCTGCTTCACAAAGCTAAGTTGTTCTTCTCAGATGTTTCCAGGAACATAGAAAAGAACAAAAGTGGGTTTAATGGTGTTAGAGACAAATGGGAATTAGACAGTTTCCGAAGCACTTGTAAAACAAAAGCAGCAGGCTTGTGTAACTTCCTACAGCAGGTAACATAAATATTTTCTAAAACCCAGAAGCGAGTGTGGTAGAGGGCATTTACCATCATGAATGCAAAACAACTGTCAGAAATAAGGCTGGCATACACATCAGTTCACTTGATAGCCTATGGAATAAGGAAATAGGTGAATCACTAACTCTTTTTAAAAATTCAGGATACTCAGTTTTCTATGTGATATGTGATCAAAAACACAGCTACCGTAGGCCTAAAAAGAAGACTGTACAATTCATTTAAGTGTCAGGATTTGGGGTCCTCCCCCAGTAACATCCCCTCTGCAAATGTTAAAAAATCTTTTAAATTGCTCCATTTTGAAAGGATTTTTTTAAAAAAAACTAAACCAGACATTTTAAAAAAATTCCTCATGGAACATGCGGCTTGAGACATGTATGCTCATCCTGACGGCATTTCTCTGCCTGCCACCTTAATTATTTCCTCCTGGAATGAGGAATAGAAGGGACATTTTTGCACGCAATGGGCTTAAGCTACAGAGGCTGTGAAGTGCTGCCCCCGCTCCTTCACGCAGGCACACCCATCTGCCTATGCTTTTCCCCACAATGGGAGGAAAAAAAGAATACTTTTATTAAACCAACACTCAGCATCTTGTGGTCAGCCTAAGTGTGTCCTCCAGCTCTGCTGGTGATCTGCTGTGAGTTCACTTCACTTGTGCCTGTAGCACACAGGACCCCTTGGCTTGGCTGAGCCCTCCTTCTAGGCAGCGCTGCTGCAGCGCGCTGTGGACACCAGCATTACTGTTTGCTGCTACTGCTCTTCTCTGGCTTGTTACTGTTTCTGCTGTGCTCATGGGACTGCATTTTATTGCATCGTTCAGCCACAACTATTCTGTTCATATAGTCATCCTTTTTCAGGATTCCTGTGCCACAAAAAAAATCCCTGTCTCCTAGATATATGGCACTAACAACCTTTTACAGTCCTACCTGCTTCTGGCTGTGGCAGAGAAGTCGTTCCCTCATAGCTCCTGTCCTCACACTGCCCTGCCTCACGCAGAACTCATTTCTGTTCTCAAATCCAGGTAAATGTTTAGGAGTGGGCATGACAGCAGCCAGAAAGTTAATCAGGGCAGGGCGAGAGGTTGTTATCCCATCAGCCAAGGATGAGGGAAAGCTGCAGAGGAAGTTAATTTACCCAAATGAGAAGGAGAATGAAGAGCCAGAGCTTTGCATTTGACATTGCCAAGCAGCAATACTTCCCTGCCCACCACACCAGGCCCAGCACAGGCTCACCAACAGGAGGTTTGCTCACTCGTTTTTACAAAGGATCTCAGAAGGAGAGGAAGCACCCCAAGGCTGTGGTAGCAGAAACCACCGCAGTGTCTCTCCACCTCCCCGGCTAGCTCACCATTTGGTCATGCACCAAGTGATTGAATGGAATTTTCCAAAGCGCTAGCTTGCAGCACTCAGGGACATAGCTTCGTGGTGGACTAACGGTGCTGGGCTAATGGTTGGACTTGATGATCTTAAAGGTCTTTTCCAGTGTAAACGATTCTATGATTCTGTTCTACACAGTTCTACAAATCCAGTGGTAACTGAGGCTTCCAAGGAGAGTTACAGCCCCGCTGACATCTGTGCTCAGTCACCAGCTCTACGTGCTGCCTACAACATGCAGAATTGTCTGGGTTTTAATTGAAATGAGTAACGCTGAATGCACAGTGATACCTAACAAGAAATAGAGCACATGGAATGAAAGGTACCTTACAAGTAATTTGGAGCACTGTGGTCAGGTTCCGTATCAGAGGAAGCATATAATGCTGAAACCATCTGGCCTGCGGCTATGAAAACACAAAAGAGGCATAAACCTGAGTCAGTGGCAGCATGCCAGGGCCTTGGTAAAAACCGACGCACCACTAAAACAAAGTAAGTGCTGATGCAGCACCACCAAAGGCTCTTAAGCGGGCCTGGAGACAGCGTGCCCCTGCATTTCGTGATATACCTAACAGCAATACCTGCAGAAGAAATGTGGCTTCTAATGATCACTCTCTTACATCCTATAGTGGTTCCATACCCACAGTAAATATGAAGAGCTCTGGTTGTCCTTCTTGTCCTTTAACTTTTTTATCCAACACACCAGATTTTGCCTTTTTCTGAAAGCTGACCAGTCTTCTTTATAGGAATAAATAACAAGGTCCGGCAGGTGAAGCTGAAACCGAAACTAGGACATTTTAGCATAAAAATAACTCATTAGGATTTAAGCATGTAAGTCACCTGAAGACAAGCTATAGGTGCTCATCAGAATTACCAGTTACAAACAGATGCTCCAACCTGCACGTCTGGTTCAGAGAACATTACAAATAACCTGAAATTTACTTTCAATCATTAATGGAATAAATTGGTGATCACATGGTTGGGCACTGAAATCAGCTGGAGCAGAGAAATCACTAAGCATTGCTTCATCTGAGGAACAGACCCGTGCTGTTATCAGCTCTTACAGCCACACAATGTGGACTTATTTTCCTCTCATTAACACTTTGATCTTTTCCTGTAATTTGTAACACATACGGACAGAAGCACAGCATATCGTTACTTCAAGCAGTTTTGTTTCAGCTGCACCCATCAGTCTGCTTCACTGAACACAAGACATCTCTCACTCATACGCCCCCCCCTGTGTGGTGGTCCTGGGGGTCTCCGGTGCCTGAGGACCGAGCCCAGCTGCTGCAAAGCCAGCAGGCAGCACCGCTCCCCTGTGCCACCTCTGGTTTTCAGCGATTTCCCCGTTGCATATTCTGCAGGCGCTGGGGTGCGGACCACACGTGTGCGCTCTGGCCCACTGAGGACAGCCTTCCGTCCTTAGGGTCACGGCTGCAGAGCTGCTGTTCTTTCTTTTGATGGAAGTAGGGAGGGAATAGGAAAAATCCAAAGGAGGGCAAAGTGTGTAAAAGTTTCTATTTTTAAAGCAGTAGTCTGGAAAGTACTTGCTGCACAGAGGTCAAAACTTGTTTTGAAAGAAAAATCTGGATGCTTGTTTGGTTTTGAGGTGTCTGTTTACAAGCATTCTCAGAGACTACAGTTAACTTCCTTTTTGTAGGAGTTCTCAATACTCTCGGCTCTCAAATCATCAGCCCACACACATGCTCCGCTTTCTCTCTCTTGAAGGGACAGCAGAGGAAAGGGAAGGAATCAAAGTGAAAAATAACAATTTCTGCCAAAAATAAGACTGAAGACACACACACAACTAGACTAAACACAATGAGAAGGCACTGTTACATCTGGCCTCTTGCTTAAATGAGATTGTCTCTAGCTTTTGCCTCGATCTCCCTTCAGTTCCTGGAAGCCATCGAGGCGTGCCCAGGGCTCACTCCCTCTGTCCTCATCCTCCACCTGTGTCCTCTTCTAATTTGCTTCCTCTTTGCATTCTCTCTGGTGCACCTGGAAGTGCCACATTTGCAGACAGAATATGGACCACGTGAGCTCACACAGTTACCCGCATTTTACTGATGGGCAAGGCGGGGGAGGACATCTTAGTTTGACATGGCAAGATATCACCAAGAATTAATTTTGATTCTGCACAAGTATCTTTCAAAAACTGGAAGCATAATTTTTTTCTGGCAAATAACTAAAAAGTCCTCCTGTGTGCATTGTCTTCCTTGGATAACACTTGGAGGATCTCCCAAGGACTTTGGGGTTAGGGTTTGATGCGTGACATCTTAATAAGCTCTTAATCTTTGCAATGTTGGGTTTGCTGGCTGACTGATCTAACCCTGTTTTATAGATGTAAACAAGTAATGTCTGTGTACATGGACACTGTAATGGACAATAAATACTGACCCTGAAATATTAAAATACAACTAACAGGTAGCAAAACCAATCAAACAGATCTAGTGAATATGAGGCTTTTTATATCTAGCTTGTTAGTTTCTGACTCTTCAAGCTTCTTAAAATATTAGTTTCTCTGCAGCCACAAGGGACAGAAATTTTTACATTAAAAAATTTAGACTCTAGCAAGAATATAGACCCCTTAGTCGAAACAACAAAAATACAACTGGACCTGGGATAAAACACGAAGAGTTGGAAATATAACAACAGAGGAGGCGTTCAGCTCTGATTGTCAGTCTCCTAGGAGCAACTGATTGCATAAAATGTCTGAAATCTCAACTAGCATCTTGTGTAACCGCTTAGCAGCAGATAAGGATTCTGGACTGCAGAAAGGATATCCCTGAATGACCCTCCCAAATCAGGCCCATGAGGGGTTTCTCTCTCGTTCAAACCCAAAAGCCATAGCTTTTTCCAGTTTTACTCCCTCCCATTCCCCCGGGGCCTTTTGCTTCCTCCCGGGCTGAGCGAGCTGCGCTATTAAATACAGCTGCCGCCCTCCCATCACACAGCTCCCTGCGGCAGCCAAGCAGAACGGCAAAGGACTCCGGTGGGTATGGGTGGCACAAAGGTCTGCATGGACTGTTTCTAAATACATGCTTAGAAGGGAAAACAGCAGAAACTTTTGTAGTGAACATGTTATTACAGACTGCCGCATTAATCACCGAGCAGCTCCAGGAATGTTGCTCTGCAGATCTTGCCACTCTAGATACCTCCCAGAGGCACTTTGGGAATTCATCCAAGATTCCATCAAACTTCTGGCTAAGCGGCAATACCTTGGACCTGCATCCACATCCCAAGCACAGTCAAAAAAAGCTGAACTTACCTTAGGTCCACTGAAATTTATAACTAGTGACAATTTTGTTGTCCTTACCTACCCCAGAGGTTTATGCTGGCTCAGCTGCCCCGGAAATTAGTCACGCACTGATGGAACTGGGGCAAATTCCCATTATAGGCAGAACAAAAAATTTCACAGCCATCACCCTCACAGCTGCAACCTCTTGTCCAAGGTCAGTTGGATCCGGCTCCTCCCCAAAACCTGTTAGAAGTTGGACAAATTGCCAAGAAGCTTTGAGAGAACTCATTTCTCCTCCCAGGACTGCCAAAGTGACAGCAAGCAAGCAAGAATCGGTCACCTAGAAGGGATGGCAGGACAGGCAGAGAGCTAGCAAGAATCACTCAGATAACCCGTTTTTCTGTTCTCCTTCCACTTTTTAAAGGGGACACTCATTCTGCGCAGCACAGCAGAACCAATTACACAACAAAAGTTTCAAACCTCTAATTACAGTGGATGTTTCTGCCTTAATATCGCTGGATGGAAACATTCGTGCAATGAAGCCACGGTGTCTGTGACAACATCATCACATGCCATGCTCATCAAATACTAGTTCATGGCTAAATTCTAGTGTCACCCTTCCTGGTGGTAATGACATCTTACAGTTGAAAAAGAATCATTACCGAGGCTGTGTACAAATAAAATGTTTTCATATGAAACAAGGAACTCAATAAGCAAAATATTTTAACATATATTAATAATCTATGGCATATCTTTTCAGAAAGTCTAATTATTTTAAGGGCCAAAGGATGAAACTTCTGTGATAATGAATAGTCTAATCTTTCATAACTGGAACTAGGTCAACAACAAATTAAATTACACAGCCAGCATGAAAAAGATGAATTGCAGGAAAATTAAAACTTGCTATTAAAATAGATTTCCAGCCTCTCTTGCTAACCTACCTGGAAGGGAAAAACCAGTAGTATCAGGATGTCAGTGCTGTGAGAAGGAGTGAGGCAGTGTTGTGCTGCTTCCCAGTTTCTGAACTGCAACAGTATAAGAACCAGAGATAAAATTTACACCAGTACAGTAGAAACAACAGGAAAGTTATTGCAGCCAGTTATGGAATTTTTTCAGTATGTCTGTTACTGGAAAAATAGGAGATAGATAGCCTGAAATTAATTCATGTTGCTGTCAAATCATAGCAGTGAGATCTTTTTCTCTTCCTTAGCTCTTTTTTTTTTTTTTTTTTTTTTTTTTTTTTTAAGTAAAGGGTGTCTCAAAGCATTTAACTGGTTTTAGGTAGGTGTCGAATCTACTGGAAATGCAATTCTTCAACAGGGCTGCACTGTAACGGTGGGAGGGAAATGAAGCAGCCTTCCACCCCAGCCATGTCCTGTGGAAGGGTGGCTCAAGGTGCAGCGTGCGGGGAGCAGGGCTGCTCGTACCCTGGTATCCCCCGTGGGTAAGTACAAGGTACCAGAGGGCGGAAGAAGGGGGAGCAAGGTCTGGCTGCCTATCGGTGGCTCTGTTCATGGAGATGTAGGCATACACTACAAGTGAAGCATATGCAGAAGCCTCATGATATCAGGACCTCTGCACCAAGCAGTATGACACTGCTTGTGCTTTAAACACTAATTATAATAGTAATAAAGCGCATACCTCCAAGATTAGAAGATCAATAACAAATCTGTACAAGAAAAGTTGTGAGAATATAAAAATCTAGCTTTGCTCTAGCTAGAGGTGATGTTTCAAGACTACCAAAAGGCTTTTTCCCTTTTTGCTATGATTTTGTTTTGGAAGAAAATAGAAAGTGTTCTGATTCTGATGAAGCCACTTACTTCAAAGTAATGCAGCTCTCTTGCTGCTTCTCTGAAGAGCACTATTTATTAAGACTGTAAAGTCAATGCCTCAAATCCCAGAAATAAGGCTGCTTGTACCTTGTGATCTGGGCTTTGGGTACCTATATATTACGATGTTGTCTTTAATTACATTAACATACCCTGTTGTCTCCAAGGATTCCTGTTCATGCAGTCACTGGGAAGCTATTCAGTATTCTTTCTGCTTTCCTTACTCAATGAATGGATTCCGGTCTTAGTTAAAATGCCTCCTCCACATCGGGTTCTGCTTATGAAACTATTAACTTGAAGTGATGGATTAGCGCTAATTTAACTACAGTGTTTGAAGGCTTTCCTGTAAATATTGAGGTACTGCCTTCGAAACATAGAAGACTTGATCTCTGCCAACAAGTTTGCATAATTTGAGAGCAGGCTGCTGTACAATGCACATTAAAGTAGTGCAAGCTGGGCCAAGTTATGCATGGGCCATTTGTTGGTTTGAAGTGATTTTGAAATTCAGATTTAGTTACACTGGGAATCTGCAGTACACCTGAAGAAAAATCTTCTGCCGAAGGAGGAAAACTCAAAAGGAAGCAAATAACTTCCCTTAATAATATGCAGCCTTGGTGACATTTTAAGCCTAGACTTTCAGCAATTTGCTTTAAAAAGGCAATGCTGCTCACAGTAACAGAAGCAGCAGCAGCAGGAGTCTGTGACTTTTTGTAGAATGCGATATTTGAGGTCAAGAGACAATGAGAAACAAGAAACAGCCTGAAGAAAGGACAATACAGTTACATCGCTTCCTCCTCTCGCTCTCCCCAATTTGAATAAATTGGCAGCAACGAGTGTTTCATCACAAGGAGAATCCCAGTCATATGACCTATTTTCATCTAATTACATGACCTACCCTTCCCCTCCCCCCACCAAAGGGCTTTTTTACCATTTACTCACATGTGCCTGGGAAATCATGACACGTGCAGAAAAGCTGTACCTCAGTGAGATGTGCTGAGATAAGTACCTCAGCTATGCAGATCTAACAATTAATTTTAATAAAGGCTGATAGGATTATTCATCTAATGTCCATTTCTGATTTTATGTCTCTGTGACATAGGGAGAGGCAGCATTAAATGGTGGCTTCTCTGTATTTAATACTCCCAGCATCAACTGAAAAGAGTAGGAGAGGCAGGGGTCTGAAAAATGGGTACGCAGAAAGGTAACGACAGCACCGAAAAATGGGCGCAACCTGCTGCGAGCATATTCTTTTTCTATTTCAGTAATAGATTACAATAGCATCGCTCTTCTCTGCTGCTACCTGGGTACGTATTTGCAAGGAAACGGGCAAAAGCTGTAACCTCTACCTTCCGCATAAAACCCCACAAGAAAGTCACTTACAAAAAGGGAAAAGAACCCAGAACCAGCAGGCAAGATGCCCAGATGTTTCTGCAGGTAAGGGCCGTTTCCACAGCTAATACCTACAGCAGAAGGGTGCTTCTAGAGGTGGTCACACTAGGGATTTTCTAGCTTGTGTTTGGACCAGAAGCCATGCCTTAATTTGGCTCGTTTTTTCCTTGATGTCAGCCTTCCCACGTTGTTTTCAAAATTTGCAGAGAATAGTTTACGATGGGCAATTGCTCAGTGAACCCAAGAATCTAAATCGCTAAATATAACTAAATCACTAAATCCCCACTAATCCTGTCACTCCCCCAAGTTACGCAGCAAAAAGCTTAATTGCTATAAATGCTAATAGTATGAGGGACAGACTTTCCGATTCTCTCTCAAAGCTTCCAGTATGAACACTTTCAAAAGCAACCTGCTTGAATTTTCCACAGTCTGTTCCTGCCCCCCCGGCTAACTACTGGTAATACTAAGACCGTTAAAAGCTCTACCCATTGCAGATAGTCTAAAGTGGGAGGCACTAACAAACCTACATACTGCAGACACCAGATATTGAAATCCATCAAGCAACTGGTTTTACCCCTCCCTCCCACAGGGAGCTTTACCAAGTTTTATAGATCTGCTAAGATGCAAAAGCAGTTTGTAGTTCTACAAGTAGCTTAAAAATAGCTGTAAAATCTCACAGTAGGATGATAAAAAACTCACAAAAAATAAAACCAGATGCAATTTCTTCACCTGATGGCACAGCAAAAAACCTCACAGGAATACTACAGTGTATTTCCCATTTTTCAGTACTTCTTTCCTACGGCCCCTCTGAAACAGCTATCATTTTCACATTCTTTATAGAGTTTTCTGTGAATAACAAGAAGGGTTTTCTTCTCTTATTCTTTCAGATGTGGGGTTCGTTGCAGTTACTTGTGACAAGGCAGGGTAACCAATTCAGACAAAGTGTGACTAGCAAGTTGCTGATATTGCTCGAAATGCTTCACTTCTGAGGTGACCATGACCCCACGTGCCATAAGGCACATTGGAACGTGTATCGCTGCATCGCCCCAGGGAGCATCAAAGAACTGTCCCCATGACATACGTGGGGTACTGAAACACGGGAGAATTAAGTGATGTGCCTAAGACCACGTAGGGAATTCGTGAGGGCAGGCAATTAAATCAAATCCTCCTAAGTTCCAGTTCTTATCACCTAATCAACGCTCTCTCCCAACTACTTAAAATCATGTCACAGCACAGCCTTTTTGAGCCACAGCCAATATTTTTTTCTGGCCATATAAAAAAACCCTACTGAGTTAATTGGTTAAAAGGGATGTCATTCAGAGTCAGGAATAAGGGTTTGAGGAAAATAAAATAGAAAAGAATGTAAGGACAGAACTGAAGAGCAAGGGGTCTGCTCTTTAACAGTGCAGTTCAGAACAACAGCCAGAAAAAAATTAATTTTAAACTTGCCCCATCTCCTGTTAAACCATATTTAATTTCATGATTGTGATGCTAAGTGCTCTGTGATGGTAAGTACCACAGAGCATAACCTTTTCTCCTTAAGACACTATTTAAAGTTTGCCCTTTTTTTTTTTTTCATATTTGAATGATTTTGAAATCCTGAGGCAGTCTCGGCAGCACATTCAAAACTTTCTGCAAGCATTTTTATGGTTTCCATGGTGCCTTTGTTGTGGGATCCTAAAGCCTTCAGTCTCTCATACTACATATTTTCACCTAAGGAAGACCAGCAGGTTTGGATTCTTAAAGCCTTTTGCGGAGCGCTCAAGATAGCTATTACTTTGAAATACTTCTGCAAGGGCCACAGGACATCCAGTGCAGTCTCCTCTGTGCTGGACTGCAGGCACTACAACCTCAGGCTGAGTCCTGAAGGACTCTGCTTTATCTCCTGCAAGCAGAATATCCGACTCGCAGAGGGAAATGTGGTGAAGAGCATCTCCTCCAGGCTCCGGTGGACACGGACTCATTCCAGGCACCTCCCGCCTGCCTCCTCTCTCGCTGCGGCAGCGTACGAGAGGACAGGTTGTTGGAGTTTCACAACTGAAACTCCAGGTGTCTTTATAGACAACTCACGGCTGTTCCGCTTGGTTTTGAGAGACCTACAGCCACTGGTCATCTCAGTGGCCAAGGGAGCAGAGGCAGGAGCGGGTGCCTCCCTGGCTGCTCCGCAACAGGAATCACGGCTGTGAAAGGTCCCGGTACAAAGCCCAGCGGAGCGCCAGACTGCGTGGCAGCGTGGGTGGGCTGTGCAAGGCTTGCTCCGCATTGCAAAATGCAGCTGGTTTACCGAAAATACTGTTTCATCACCCTACTGCATGAGTCGATAGAGGCGGTTCTTTTTAATGGGGCCGTTTTATAATACATGAGTCACTCACTGCTAATGGCCATCTATTTTGCCCTTGTAGGTAAACCGTGGGATATTACCCAGCAGTGAATTGGCTCAGAAAAGCAATGCCCTATTTATAGACAAATCTCAGGCAGTACATGCCAA
The DNA here is from genome assembly GCF_023634155.1 of Falco peregrinus. NCBI lineage: Eukaryota > Metazoa > Chordata > Aves > Falconiformes > Falconidae > Falco > Falco peregrinus. The sequence continues at coordinate 4,619,974 of NC_073727.1, forward strand.
AACAAACAAACAAACAAACAAATACCACTTTACGATTGCTTACTCTTCCCTTTTGCTTTCAACTAAGGGCAAGCTTTCAACAACACAAATGGAAAGAGGTCATTAAAGGCATTTTGAGGGAACATCTGAAATTATTTTCATCTTTCACATTTGCAGACAGTGACAACAACATCCACTTCATGGTCAAAACATTTCTTTGCCTCACAAGAGCTTCATTTCTGTTGGGAGGCAGAATCTGGTGACCGCTACTGCTTTCCACATCGCTTTGTTTCCTCACTCTTGGCACAGCAACAGGTATTGTGTGAAGCCCAACAGAGCTGTGAGATTGTGGCTTGATTTTTTTAAATAGGATTCTTAATAGTGCCTGCTCTGCTGAGCACTGTTGCTTCCCTGGTAGTTAGCAGAGCATGAGTAGTAAGGGTTAGCTGGCAAAACACAAAGCGACTACAGACAGCTTGAGCCTCATTTTCTGACGACAAGAGCTGCCATTATACTATGTGTTCCCGTTCCCACATGGACTGTTGATACAATTTGCCTTAATACATATAAATAGCAACCAGCTACCACGGGTCTGATGATATCAAGCCCTAAAAATACACTAAAATGGCATCTGGACTCAGTGCTGCATACTAGAAAGGAAATTCATCTCTCGAATCGATTAAGATCGCCACAAAATTTATGAGAATATAAAAATACCTTTAAACAGCCTTCGAAGCTGCCTGAAGTCAAAGATAATGTGAACAACAGGGTACTCATTTACCTTCCCTAATCTGTGTGGTCTTCGTGGGAACTGGGACCAGACAGAAGATCAGAAGATAGGATTTGTAAACTCCGGTCCTGCTTTGCTTCTTCCTGCTATGTCACCTTGTACAAACGACTTAAACTCCTCCTAAGGAGCGCTACAAGGAATTCAGCAATATTTTAACCATGTCTCCTCCCTGATGTCATTAAAGTATTGTGCATTTTTTTTCTGTTTCTATAAAATCTGACTGGAAAAAACACATCACAGATACATGTAATTACCAGAAAGATTCTTCATTGTTTACCAATAAAATTTTTTTATCGTCTTTGATCAAAGGTCTTTATTACATACTTTCTGCAGCCCTTTTGCCCATAATATACTCAGTCTTTACCTTTGTACAACCTTGAGAATTTGTTTCCCCTTACTTCATTTACTAATGTGTACGTAAAGCCTCAATCTTTGAATAGTCACTGACAAACCTCAGTATGTAATTTTTTTCCTTGTAATTCTTCAAATATACTTGTGTATTAATCACGGGGAGCCTTTTTGGAGCAATCGCTAGTTTCTATGGTGGTAGATGCTGACATTTTGTTTCACTGAAATAGGCTGTATAGATCCTTAGTAATTCAAACCTTATGCTCTCTTCTGAATCCTTTCTATAGTGCACTGAATTCAGCTAGCTCAGGAAAAGTAGCGTGAAAACATTCTTGCTACTATCATAGCCTCAGAGACTATCTACCAATCTCATTACAAAGTCCGGCAGAAGAGCCAGAAGTTCTAAGCTGTATAAACATAAGGATTTTTAACATCACCTACAAGTGGCAAGACTCATGTTACCTCTAGCAAAAAGCATCAGTTCCAGTTCCTGGAGAATCAGTGGTTAATGCTGTCTATTTCTAATAAAAAGATGTCAAGGTAAACTGATGAATGGTTCCTAAATGAAAGTAAAAAAAAAAAAAAAAAACCAAAACATTTTTTAAAAAGTACATTTTTAGGTGCAAGGTTTATGTGGAAGTAACAATACCCTCACACTGCTCAACTTCCAGTGCATATATGGTTTCACTGCCACTTCTGACAAAACCATTCCCTCCGTGTGCAGGGCTGCCGGCTGGCGAGAGCAGAACGAACACCGGCCAGCAGAAAGGGTGCACCGCGCTGGCACTGCCTCCGTGCATTGCAAAGAGCAGTTGTGGAATCTGGTCGTGTTCCCCCAAAACTCTGAAAACCAGTAAAGTTTTCCCACTGCAGTACTAGGCACGTGGCACCTTCTGGAAAACAAAAACCCACACACCCTGTAACTCTCACTCTGGAAGTTGGTTTTGGTAACAGCTTTAACATCGATCGGTCTATGAAAGCACGATAGTGGGACTTCAACTCATTTTCAGGGCCAGGCAATGCAATGGGACACGATCATTGACTGTCATGTGACAGAAGTGTTACTGGAGATTTCCCCAACTGCCTACAAATGAGTCCAATATCAGGGGCCCGTTTTGGCTAAAAGATGACACTTTGCCAGACAGTTTCTTGGCAAGAAGCAAAAGGAGAGAGCCAACTGATCTACTGCCATGCGAAGCTGGATTCAAACTTGTTTTCAAGAAAGTGCAGCTCAACAATTTTAGATTCACGGAGAACTTTGGTCTGGTATTAGACATGCCTTTGAAATTTGGGTGTGCTTCAGTGCAGTCTCTACATTTTTTATTTTAGCTTGTTGGCCATTAAAAACAAGCTCAGGATGAACCCAAGTGCAGAATCAGACCCTTGAACGAAATTCACTGATATCAATTCTGTAACATCGTAGCTGTCACAGAGCAACTCTGCAGAACAGCACGCATCTACTCCCCACCACCATCTTCTTCAAGAGATGACCACCATCTCTGGACACTACTGAATGCAGTAAATCCTAGGCTCATGTTACACCAAAGAATTACCATGATATTTAATTCAAAGTAATACAATCCTCAAATGCTATCAGGGAGCCTCAAAGAACCAACATCTAAAAATTTCATTTAAAAAAAAAGGACTTTATAGTTAAAGACTTCAGGATTCCTTGGGTAGCTATCTTACAGAAAAATATTTAGATTGTTTCATTAAGGCACCTGGAAGGCAGCATCTGATCCTTCAAACACCAGCTGTTTATGAGTAATACAAGAATCAGTGTAAGTTTGAGGTTGTGCAGTCTCCATCCTCAGAGGGTTTCAAGACCTGACTGGGTAAAGCCCTGAGCAATTGGGTCGGATCTCAGCTGACCCTCCCTTGAGCAGAAGGTTGGACTAGAGGCTTTCTGAGGTCCCTTCCTAACTCAATTAACTTACGATCCTATGAATGATAAATCACATGCTATTTCATACAAAGAAATGGTAAAGGGGGAGGGAGACAGAGGGAATAAAAGGGGACTAATTGGGACGCAGGCAAGGATAGAGAGGGCAGGGGTAGAAGGCTGTTCATGAGAAGGTTGTTGAGGAGAACCAAGGGATGAAAATGGTGACTGACAGATTCAGTGACCTCGGTCTGCAGCAGTACGGAACCAGCACAGCTGTGTCTACGAAGCCAAAGCCTGGCTTCTGGGCAAGAGTTTACTGACCGGTTCTGGAAGCCCATCCAGGTTCCTCAAGATTGCCAGTGCTTCTGGTCAGGGGTCAGATTAAGACTCAGAAGCAGAAGATCAGCTGCTTGTCTTCCTGAAACCAGGTACCTGTCTTTACAGAAGACCAGTTTACAACAGCAATTTACTACTACACATAACCTGGCCGCACTTCCAGGCTCCCAGACACATACAATATAGTTTGGTGCTGTGAGATGTTATCTCACAGGTTTCAATGAAATTCTATGAAATTCTCAATTTTTTCTACTTTTTCACTGTAGTTCTTAATTTTTTTGACTGTGAAAACCAACTTGAAAACGACACAAAGTTGACAAAACCAGAACAAAATGTATGAAACCGCCTCATTTTCTCTTTGGATTTTGCTGCTTCTTCAGCAGTTTAAAATTCTGGATGGCCTCATTCCATGGCTTTTGGGGGAAGAGTCAAGAGTAGAGGGGTGCTCCAAAATGTGTTGGCATGTTCCTGTTCAAATCAGAGGCTGATGGGTTGGGTTGAGTTGGAATTGTTTGGTTTTTTTATTATGTATTTAATTAAACTCAAAGAGCAGACTGGCGTGTGACCACTATCCAGGTCACCCACCCAGTTCCTAGGAATTCTGAAACGTACCACCTGTCAATTTATTTTCAGAACGATGCAGTAAGGCAACATTTTAGTGCTTTAAACTCACCTGTCTAGAGGAACCAAGCTCTGTGAGGAAGCTGGGGTTTCATTTGACTATTAAACCAAACCAATCCACCCAGGAAAACTACATTACACCAAAACCCAAACAAAACGTTTATCCTCATTTTCCATTCTAGTTTGGGTTTGACCATGAAATTCTTATTGGAGGTACTGCTGATTTAGTTGAATTTCACAGAAAATCTTTTCAGTATTTTTACGCATTTAGAAATCACAGTACCCAAAAAGCTTCATGTATTTTCTTTGGGACAGTTTTTATTTTTTTTTTTTTTTTTTTTTTTTTGCTACAGTATTTAAATTACAAGCTTGGGTGCCGGTTTCAAACACAATTATTTACTCCTTTTGCTAAAGGAAGCTTAAGTTAAATTTGTTACAAATAGTTATTAGTCCTTTCAGATGGTCTTGGTTTTACATTACAGTACAAAGTAGGCAAACATGTTTTCTTAGGAGGGTAACGTCCCTTGAGGCTACTGAGTGGAATAATACCTAGCCACACCAGAATCTGGACTTGCAATCTACTCTGCTTGATAGTTCAAGCTTGTCCTTTACTCCCCAAAACCCTAAACAAGAGTTTCCCTTTTCGTTAGGCTACTTTCTACTGCCTGTTACCAGGGCTATCCATTTTCCAAGTATGAAAGCAAAGACATTTGAAAAATCGTAAAGCATGGGCTGTGTCTAGATTACAAACTTCTGCTGGCATATCTGGGCTGTGAAATATCTGCTTCCTTACTGACACTGTTTTGAAAACAAGCCTGTAGTATAGGGGGGCTCCACTGTAGCACAGTGCCTTTCCAGGCTATTAGGGGTTAGGGTATTAATTACATCATCAGAAAGCCCTTTTTGGCAGCATATGCTGAATCTACATCAAAAGTCTTGTTGGTTTTGCTCTATCATAAGAATCTCTTTAAAGGAATTACGCTCAAAGAATAAACCAGAAGGTGGGGGTTTCTAGCAGAGCACTGCAGGTGATTAAGTGGCCACAACTTCTTTGAAGGTACACCATCAGCCTGAAATCCAGTCATATTTTAAGAAATTACTTTTAACTACTGTCAGGTACTGAACCATTCCCTGCATCTTCCTACCAACTACAAATGTTTTTATACGAGCTTAGTATGTTTCCCCTACTGCCAAGCAGAACAGTCATAAAGACAGTGGCAGGGAAGGAAACAGAATAAATAAAAACTTACATACCAAGAGCTTTAAAATGCACAAAGTATGTGCGTGGGAAGCCTTTTCCTTCTCTTTTCTTCCTCCTTATAACAATCTTAGCTGTTGCTCAGCATTATTTTACCTCAAAACACTCAGACAAGGGAAATAACTGTTCAAATAAACTATTTCTTTTATCTTGGATTTACCTATTAAGATTCTAACCCCTCAGGTCACCCAGGAGGAAGCAACATCACCAGCAACCTGAAGAGAACAGAGCAGACGGGAAGGCAGCACCAGGACTGCCCACACACTCCTTGGAGCTCAACGCAAAGCAAATGTTGTTAGGTCAGCAGCTGCAAGTTTGATAATGTCCTACAGACCATGCAAACTATTGGCACTAACCGAATTGTCACACGGAACAAGAATTGCTACCATCAGCTTTTTATAAAGGAATGCCAACAGAAATTAGATCCAGATTCAACCACTTGATTGCAAATGAGAAGTGAGCAGCTCCTATCAGGAACCGGGCAGCTGTGTGGATGTGCCCCTTCCCCTCCCTCAAATCCTGAGGGACTTTGCAGGGGTGGTACCTTGGCATAGGCTGGGAAGGCTGGAGAGATGCTCCACATTACCACACAAGTGTAAGGTGGTGGAGTTACACAGAACGCCTGGCCGCTCATTTTTCGTTGCGTACATGGCGGTGAAGTGGTGCCCAGCCTCTCCACGATCTTCTTGTAGGCAGTTTTGCTGCTACTAGCGAGTCTTTGCACTGGGAATATTGCACAAAGTGGACATACCAGGATCTGGTACGATTTTAAACCGAACTGCTTATTAAAAATTGCTTTAACTTTAAATAGCTTTACAGTTAAATAAAATAATTTTTTTAAAATAGTTTTAATTAAATGAACCTAGAAGTAGAGGCTCTTTGATCTCCATATCTGATATACTTTTGAATAAATAGTTCTATATATACCTCTTGATCTTTTTGGTGATGAAGTGCACAAAAACTTATAAACAATTTTTTTAAGCTGAAAACAACAGTTGTCTCTTAAGTAATAAACTTAATATCCTGAAACACACAATGCAAAGCTACAGAAACCCAAAATACAGTCTAACTACATAGTCACTATAAATACATACTTTAACTGAATGCATGCTTTTTACTTACTCTGTGAGTAAATTACCAAAAAAGAAAATTAAGATTATCTTTAAAAGAAAAACTAAATAAATAAACAAACCCAGACTTCAAATAATAAACTGAACCAGCCAGTAACACTTTTAAAATACAAAAGTGTCTCTCCCTTTCTCCTTTAGATTAGCCCAGCATTATAATACTCTGAGGACAACAACCAAAAAATATACCAATCTACTGTTCTCAAGTTTCATTCTGAAAGCAAAAGTTTTCATTAATTTGGGCATTCTAAATTTGCTAGTTTAATATAAAGCTGCACATGAGGCTCCCTAAGGTATAAATAAACTAAGCCTCCACAGTGGAAAAAAAGAGAAATCATACATGCAATTTATTCTAGGAAAAAAAAAAAGTGATTTTAACTTTCACTTTAAAAACCCGTGAAGTATAACAGTGCGTTAGGAACAATCAAGCTCACTAGAGGGACAAATTGCTTGCAAATGCCAGAAAGCATGATCATTTAATGTTAAAATTCTGAGCAATATCTTGAAGATTTTACTTCATAGTATTTTACAAAATAATATTCTAAACCTGAACACACTGCATCATACAACGTTAGTAAGCAGGAAATCACGGAGTGAAGTGGACCCCTCAACAACGCTGTTTCCTGAGGTGAAAAGGAATCATTTCACACTAACACCTTCAGCAGGGCCAGGCCATCAGACTCTGTGCAAGAACCGTTGCCACATTTTGACCAGAGTGTGGGCCAAAGGCCTGTCTATCGACTTCTCACCTTCACAGTCACGTCAGTGTTCCTGTCACATTCCACGGGGAGGGCTGAGCACCAAGTGACAGAAATACCCACTTAAAATCACTCTTTGTACTGATTGAAATTGGTTTGTATGGCTGATAGAAAAAGAACAGATTACACAATAAAGGTCTCAGAACTGCAGGGCAAACAGATGCAAATGTGCTTTATCTGCTAGAACGAGTGCCCTGGACTACCAACATGCCGCGGATCTGCAGTGAGCCTCTGAATCTCTTCTGCTGGACCAGTCCCGCTTTACACAAGCACTCACTCATGGAGAGAGGCTGCAGCACAGTGCAGTGATCCTGTGCACTCATCTGGGATGAATCAGACATGAGCCCTAATTGCAATGAAGATTCATAGATAAAGGCAAGGATCATTATTCCCCATTTATGGAGGAGAAACTGAGGCACAAAGTGATTACTGCAAGTCAGTGACGTAGCTGGACAGAAAACCCAGCTAGCTCCACACCTGCTACCAGGTGCTTTAAAATTGGCCAAAGTCACTTTAATATTTAACACGAATAATTTACTAAACATCTTACTTTTGTTTCTGTGTTTAGTGAGACCCATGATTTCCTTTTTAACCTTCCATTTCTACAACAGCCCACACAATACTGTGAGTAAAGTTCCAGGAAATTTAGTGAAATCTGCCAGCAGATTTATCCCACTCATGATATTCACCGTAAGCTAGAAGATACAGGGTCAGCCTGTTAAACACCAAATGAGGGCTCCGTGAATGCCGCTGCGCTCTTCTCACTCCACCCAAATAATTACATGGCTCACCAGGAGAATTAAAATGGAGAAAAATAGTAAGACTTAGAAGAAAAATAATGTTTCCATGAAACACAGACTTATTGCATGATAGCTGGAGGCAACACCTTTGCACAAACAGCTGTAAATTAAAGCTGTCCTTTTACTAAGCTTCCAGAGATTGCTTACACATTATGTGGCAATGGGAGAGCATATAGAAGACAGTCAATTTTCTTCTTCCTTCTTGCCTTGCCCAAGTTGTCGAAAAGCTACTTGCCTACTCTCACAAGGGTGAAGAGAATATGTTTTAATTCTCCCATACCACAGTGCTACAGTTTAAAATGTGAACATTTTGCCACCTGATTGCTAAACTAGAATTTTCTGGATTTCTAAGTAAAAGTGTAAGTACATCATCAAATACACATCACCTGCAGGTGGCAAGTGTTAGAGAACTTGAAATCACTACTTTTTTTCTACCCTCTCCAGTAACCGTTGGTGAGCTCCAGTGTGCTGTCTCCGCTCACTTCAGCTATGAGAAGGCTATCCAGTGTTTAAGTTCTTCTATACGCTGCAATATCTGGGTATAATAGAAATCCATGTTGGCTGCAAAATCAGTACACACAGGGGATTCCATGTCACCGAAGGTGCAGTACAGTGCAGTTCCTCCAATGCTAAGGAAAACAGTCGCGATGCACAGCAGGATCAGCAAAATACAGGAACCACCAGCTACTTCATCTGTAAATATAAGAGCACAAAAGGTGGAAAAGGATGATATAAAAATCAATGCAAATGTGTCTAAGAAAACTTGAGCTAGGTTTTTCCATGAATGGGTCAGGAGGTGAACATACCTAATGCTCACCGTGTAAAGGGACCATAAAACATACCAGGAACTGTATGTTTCTCTACCCTGTCTTTCCAGAAACCTAAATAATTAAATAGCTTAATTTCTGCAACCTGCTTACTTGTCCTTGCTGATACCACTTGCAGAGTCATTCCACACTGAAGCAAAATACACTTAACTATAAGAACGTTGCACAGCCAAAGCTTCCTTCATGGAAATAGCAGAAATGAAATGAAATCTTTGAAACTACAATAAATGGGAACATTCTTGCTTCTTGTACTGACACTGACTCCACTACCATGAACTGTTGGTGTTTATTCTCCTATTTTGACTGCAAGGATAGACAAAGCAGTCAGGGTAGGCTAATGTGCAGGGTTATTTTACATCTCAGTTATTCTGTGTAACTCTTTGCATGACTGTTTATTCTAGAGTAAGAGCAACAAAGAGGTTGCAGAGGTGCTGCTACATCCCCACAACCTCACTTGTCCTTGATAACTTGTATGGATGAACAACATCTGCGTCTTCTGTCAGACTGAAGAAGCTCTAAGAAAATTTCTGAACTCCCTTCACTCTACATCTGGGATAAGAAACAGGAGAAAAGAAGAAAAAAAGAAGAAAAATTCAAGCACTTTTTTCTGTGTTTGAAATAACAATAACAAAACCAACAATGATGATAACAATAATAATAAATCTTCCCTTTTGAATCACTAAATCCCCGGGGAAAAGAACATCACAGAATAAATTTTAATTAAATTTTATTTAAAACATAAATTGTTTTAAAATAATTTTTTTTTAATGAAAGATGGGACAAGTTCCCTTTCGGGTAGTGAATGGATTTTCCTTTCAGTGTATGAGACACAGTTAATACACTTTAGTACAAAAGACCTCCATTAATACCATTTAGGGGCTGACACACACAGTAGGTACAGGAAGTACTATCATTAGTAACCAAAAGTTACTAATCTCTTGAGTTGGAATGACAGAGATCTTCAACTCCAAAAAATGCATAACAAAAAAAATATATATGGTATTTCTTATGAGACAATTTAGCACATCAAAAAGGCAGTAAGGTGTTTAGCCAAATGTAATGACAATAAGCAAATATATATGGATGTTTAATTGTAAAGCACCATCAAAAATCTGACACCCTCCAATCCTGTGGTCTACTAGGAAGGGCTGGAAAGCTACCTGTGGACAAAGCACAACAGACTTGTTTCTTTCGCATCCCTCTTTACCTACATGGATTACATTTAGGGAGAAACCTACACCTCCCACCCCTAAGCCCTAAACATTAATGAGGGGATGTCCATTACATGTCACTTGCAAATTATTCAGCCAGAGGAAAAAACCTGACTTCAGTCTCAACCAAGCTTTAAAACAGAAATGTACTTACTGTATCTTTCTGTAGTCTTGTAACCCAAACCTGGTATAGAATAATCTTTGATGCATCACCTTCATTTATTACTTAAGTTTTAAAGAAACAAGGCAGTACATAAAATGAATGCCCACGTTGGTCTTGTGAACAAAAAGATCAACATCATTTGCACCGCAAGAACGCAACCCATGAATTAACAGCTTTAAATTACCTTGATCCAATGTGTCTTCCATTTCTTGGAATCGCACTCTTCTCTTTGTTTGCCTTTGCTGGACTTGCGCAATTGTTTTTCCTTCCCTATCATCTCTCTTCTTTAGTATAGACACTAATCCTTCCGCTGGGGCAATCTATCAGGAAATACAGTGAGTGGCACAAATGATGCAAGGCATGCAAGCATAGGATCTATTTGACAGTGACTTTAAGGAAGAAATGAGCTAAACAGTTGAATAATGGTTTCCACTCTACTTTTTTAAACACTGCAGCACCTGTGAAGCCTCCTTCTGGAATACATCAATTCCTTAACATTGCAGGACAGCTGCAGTATCATTCTGCTACTTGCCCTTAACAGCTATCAAAGTTAAATACACATACATTTACTGTTTGGATCATGCACTGTAGTCACTGTAACAGCTCCTTTGTAAGTTCACGTCATTAAATCACATGGGTTGGGGCAGTGGTGAGGAGGGTTCGTGTCAAAACCACCATCATCAGAGGGCAATGAGAAGTCAATGACACACTGACTATCCAAGATACAAACCTGCAGAGACAACCAAATCCTTACTGTGAGATTAATTTTCCAGCACTGCAATTGGTTCCCCAGGGTGGAAACAAGCTACAGTGGGGCCACAAAATGAAAAAGAGGTAACAACAGAGAAAAAGAAAGCTTCAATGCTCTGGATAGATTCCAGCTCCACATTGTAATAAGCTCCCCGCATACAGCGCCAGTTCAAAAGTCCTTCCCTACAGGCTGGTCACCCAAATAGCGATACCATCAACAAGTCAATAGACCATAACTTCTCTTTCCATTGCTACAGCGTTTGACTTAGCTGCAAGAGTAAGCCATACTAGGATGTTACACCAGCCTGAGCAGTCTGTAATTTCCTAGTTACTAGAGAAATGAAAGTAGGGGAAATACCAGGAGAAAGATGCCTTCCTGAGCAAGCAGTTCCCGGTGTGCTAGAAATAAACAGAAATGAAAATAGGAAGCATATTTAGACATGCCCTTTTTGATCTTGAGATCGTCTCTACCAGAAGAAGATTCTTAGTCATCTCTTCAGAAATCTGAGTAGCGCTTTTTAACACTTATTCTGTGGAATGGCAATAACATTTATTAAATTGAAAATTTGTACACATTTGTGCCACTGATAAGAAAACACTTCAAATTTGCAACTCATCTATGTAGGAGATGACCCAAAATGCCTATAATTTTGACAAAAATTCAAAGCGGAAAAAAGCAACTTTAGGAAACATGTAGTTGCAGGCAACTGACTGCTTAACTCTGCCCACAATCTAATCAAGTTAGAAGACCATGCATGAAAACTCATTTGCATAGCAATTGTAAGAGCTGTAGAAAAACAGAAAACAAGTGACTTCATAACTTATGCTCCTAAACCGGCTTCATGCTACAAGCTTATTGAGCGCATTGATGCATGCTGTAATTGGAGCGCCAGTGCACCGAACACAGCAAAACCCAGAGCACAATCCAATAGGCACCGCACAAGCACGGCATTTGGTGTTTGCAACATTTTAACTGGGAAATGTGGCAATTACATTTGCAGGTCTCCAGTCTGGCAGTATTTTATAGCGCTCAACTGGACAAATAATGGCGCTCTGAACAACTCACACAGTTGGCCACTACGGGTATATGCCTACGTCTAACAATTTTTCCCAAAATCACAACTGAAAGAATAAAATTGATCTCTGCCACACTTCCTCTTTTGAAACTCACTTTCCCTTTTGATTATCTGCTCAAAAGCTTAATGGATTATTTAATGAAACAAGGCAATTAAGTACTACAAAGCAGTGAAAGTGGGGAGGTGGTGGAAACAAATTAAGTCAACATATGGAAGACCACTATTTGACACAAATGAAGCAGAAATAATAGCCCACAAGTGTGTCATCACAACAGACAAGTGCACTAGGGTGAAGCTTCGACTGGTAACATTACACTAGCCTTGCAGAACAGCCATCAAAATTCATCAGGCCAGCCAGAAAATCAACACTTACGCTTCCTTGTTGTGACAAGGAAAGGGGCTCATGCAGGACTGCATCAATTTGACTTATTTATTTGGGAGGGGAGAGATGAAATTACGTCCTTTAAAAAAGTAGATTATTTTAAGCCTCTGTGTATGGCATTGCTTTCATAAAGAGGATCAATGGCTTGTCCCACAGCACCCACGCAGCAGGCTAGCTGTCGCCTGCCACGCATGTTCGCAAGCGGCTCAGGCTGCACTTGGCTGGAATGTCACCCTGGGTGACACAGCAGGGTGTTTGTCCCAGTCTGCTCTAAGAGCAGTACGTGATGGTCCGCGCTGCAAGCAGTAATTTCAGACTGAGACACTTCATTTTGCCCGTTGGCTTTTGGTAGTCTTTGAATGACTGTGGCACAAGCACTGTCTTCTCCAAGCTTAAAACCAGAGGGCTATCTTTTACAGGATTATATGGAAATGTGTGTTTCAATGATTACAGTTACATAAAAGGCTTGCAAATGAAAGTCTTGCTACAATAAAGTTTACTTACTTTCCCTGTCAGCCTGCTTGGCTATGTTTCAGCATTTACTTCTAAATGTATGAAGAACTAATTGACACAGGACAGGTTTCTCTATTCCGAACGTCTTTTGCTTTAAAAGGGGGAGCAAGGGCTTTTGATTTTGCAATAAAATCTGTGTGGCTTGTGTTACTCCCCTGTCTCAACAAAAGCCATAACATATTTTCACAAGTCCCCTTTACATGATGCGTAATTCATACCTAGAGTATTTCACATGCCTCTGAATTTCATGAATCATGTAATTAAGGTTTTTGGTTTGTTCTGCAAAGGACCTACAAAGCTATGCCACCTAATCAGGGTACAGTTTATTGATAAAATACAAACATATGGAATTCTGCATAAAGCGATTTTACACCATCTCATCTATCGCATTCCCAACTGCAGGTCAAAAATACTCAGTACAAACATCACATTTCATTTTTCTAATTTTCAGTCATAAAAACATCATTACTGTAAGATTGTCATGTAAGAATAGGGTCTATCTTACTACAAATACAATCTCATTCAATTAAAACAACTGTAAATGTATTTGTCTACCATACTTTCATTTAGAAAGATTTCAAAGCAGTATACAAACTGATTGTATTAGATCCATCTCCCATTAATTAAATATCAAAGGAGAGGGACTTAGCTGCCATGCAAGACTTGAAGTTTTCCATCCCAGTCTTTAGGAGGCAAAAGGAATTTAAAAAGGCAGACTACATTATTTAAATTGGAAGTTGATGAGGGAACTGCGGTTAATGCAGTTGACCACAAGTCAAGCTTCTGCTCGACTTGGACCACAGGAGGAAAAACATAGGCTTGCATCAGGCTGCACTACAAACAGCTCTGCGTTACATAAAAGAGCTGCATAAAGGATCCTATTGAAGCATCAAACATTTTCTTAATTCTGAATTAAATAATTAACAAAAGATGTTCTTGGAGCGTCTGTGTAACTGAACTCACTCAGCTCTGCTGGCCTTCACAAAATCTTTTCATTGGTGCTTTTATAATTATTGTACAGGAACTGAAAATGGCATACAGGTATGTGGTGGCATTTTGACCAACAGTCAAAAAGGAAAGCAGCAATGACTGTTGGTTAATTGACACTGTTAAATATTTTAGCTTTTCTCTTTTTACCGCTATTAAATCGAAGTGATGCTGCTTCACAGAAAAGTTTTAAAGTTTTTTGGATAAAGTTTAATATCCTGGCTGCAAAATAAGAAAGCAATAAGCTCTAATTAAACTACCCGTTCCGCCTCTGTTTTAAACAGCGTTTTCCAGTAAAATATTAAAAAACCTTCTCACGTTATGCATATTTTGCCAAATATGATGTGTGTGTATATATATTTATAAATATATTGGACAAAACTAATGAAAATAAGGTCCTGTACTTAAAGACTTTGGAGAAAACACATTGAACTCGACTGTTGGAATAACTTGTAGCATACAGAAGTAACTAAACCCCCCAAAACCGGAGGCACTGCAAACTGAGTTCTAGAAAGAAAAGTTAATTGTATGAAGTATTTTGGTCTGAATGCAGAGAACTACTCAAGGAGGAGTTTTGTTTGTTTATACTGCTGTGGGCTGTATTCCTTATTCAATTATTTGGCAAATGCCTATAGTTTTATTTCTAGCAATACCAGATGTTTTTAAAGCGGTAGTGCATAACTATACGACAAACTGAGAAAAAGAAAGACTGTCCTGCCTTAAGCTATAAGCATCAGACAAACCCCTTCACTAATAAAATACATTAGCTACACTTTGAAAAAGAGCTAACTTACAGATTCAGTATTCATAGCCCAGTGTAAGATACTAACCATTCTTCTGTGGATACGCTTGCCATACAAGTACCAGGGCTCCTTTACACAGCAATAAATAGCTCGGATACTGTGTAAGCATTTCATACGGAAACATAATTCTTGCAAACTCAGGCTTACAGGACCCAAGCCATACAAGAGAAGAGGGGATCTCAAAAAGGCATTGTCTCCAGCCCTAGTACAGATAGGTGGAGACTTCATTTCTGCAATCAAATCAGTTGCTAGTCAGTACATACTCGGTACTTTTTAGAAGTCTTGCTGCACAGACAGTGCCAACCAAAAGCTACTACCTTGTGGTGTGGTAGAGAGTCTCACTATCTGCTTTCTGAAAGAAATTTCACATTATAATTTTCGATTTTAAGACCTTACTTCTTTCCCTAATCACCACTCAGATAAAAAGCTTATGTAATAATTTTTTATTTCATGTGGCCAATGCAACTTACATTACTGAGGTTAAAATTTGTTTGACTGCTGGTGTGTCGTCGCATTCTCACAGAAATGACAGCAATGATATCTAAGAAGCGGTTATACACTTCTGGTAACTGTTGCTCCCACCTGCCGACTGTGCTTCAAAGCTCTTTGTTAGCTGGATGAATCTTGTTTCTATAAAATGACAGTGATTTTCCATCATTTGCATGTTGTCATGCACCGTTTGTACTAGTGAAGAAATACCGAGTATAAGGGACTGTACAATATGTAAAGTACTATTTTAGTTTTGCAATTATTTAAAGCCAGAGTTAGAATTTAGTAGATTTTCAGTCTTGTAACTAGTTACTGTAAATGGTAGGCTAAAAGTACGTGACATAAAGGATCTAAATTAGAGAACTACATGAGATGACTGTTTGACCTCAGTATGGGGTCAAACAAAACTTCCTAACTAAATACATACAGAAGTACTTACCCTTCCCCATTTTCAATGAATTAATATTACATCTCCACTGAAGAATATTGAGATTTTGTCCTACCGTACTATTTTTATACCTAAGTTATTTCAAGACAATCTTTACATCCACCTTCCATTCTAACTTATTTGTGGCAATTTTGTAAATACTCGCTCCATGACAAGTTTTACCACAAATTGATATTTTTTTTTTACCGTCACATTGGTACATTTAATGTAATTATTTTCATTTCATTCATGTGGCTACCAACGCATTTTCTAGGTATTTCTTTCACAAGTACTGTGTGAAAACACTGTCATCTTATTAGATGGCCACAGCCTGAACACAGCCTCAGGAGGACAAGAGAGGTAAAAACTTTATGCTGGGTGCAAAGATAAGCCTGCTTGTCAAAACGTTGGTGAAATACTATTCTAGCACTGAAACAAAACCAGCAAGAGCAAGTTAACAGTGCCGCTTTCTGAGAGGTGCCAAACTCTCTCAGTTCCTGGCATCTTCCAGGAAAGCTGTAGGTGCTCAGCACTTCCCAAAAGCACTCCCTAGGGTAATGACAGGTTGTAAGATTAACTGGAAAAACAAAATATAATTCTATAATGAAACAATACAAGCTTCTGTGCTGTCCTTAACTCACCCCGCTACACCTAGAAATTTCAGGTATTGCAAAACACCCCCAGATGCTGCACATTAGAAAACTTAATCGGTATTGAGATTAATCCTTCTCTTCTCCCCTATTTAAACCTTCTGCTCACACAATTCAGGCCTCTTGCTAAGGACGATTCAAAAAGAATCCTACCAGTGCTAGCCAACACGATGCCTTATATGGCCAGAAAAAGTACTATGGAAAGACTCAAGGTACTTTTCACTCCCCAGAGAGTTAACTCTGCCATCTGAGTACTGGCAGTCCTAGCATCAGGATAGCAAACTAGAAATGAAACTAGATTCCCTGTAAAGCATCATCATCGGTCACTGGGCCAATCAATTCAAGCATAATTTTTCTAACAGTATCAGTATGTTGTTTCCTATCCCATCCTCTGAAATGCAAATGGCCAAACACAGCAATTGAGAAATAGTTTCTATGGGATTAATTTAGGATTTTTCTACATGAAACAGAACAGTTCTCTCCTGTTAAAATGCTGAACTTTCAGTGGGCTCAACACAAATCTAATCTTGAGGGACAATACTTAAATTACTCTTCTGTTATACACATATATGGGTGTAGCACAGGCTGTCAACAAAACGCTCTTTTTCAAAGCCATCCTCTAAGCAAACACAAGCCAACGGATTTAGTGCAAAAGTCTGATTACATGGATGGACATGCGTGTGGGTTTCCACAGCTGCATGCTGTCAAGAGTTTGTGTACATCTTTGTGCACAAGGCCCTCAGTCCTGGTATGTGGTATGCCTCCTGACATCCCACAGAAAGACAAGGTGTTTCAGGGACAGGTCAGGATGAAAGATCTTGGAAAGGAAATAAGATGTTTAGGTGGTGAGAAAAACCAAAATGCTCTGTTTCCAGCTCTGGAGACTGTGCCAAAAATGTAATAACTTCAGCATGGATCCCCAGTGTTTAGTTCCCTGCTTGGCTGCTGTCCCCGAGTGATCGTGGGGGTTCTGGGTCACTGTGCATTAGCTTCTGGTCTACAGAGAAGTAGTTACTTTATTGCCAAGGGATGCTGTATTGTTCAATACATTAAAAATAGAGATGGACTAAGATACCTTTTTATAAGTCTTCCCCCTCCAGCATCTAGAATCACATCATTTCACAATAATACCACTTTTTCAATCAAAGAAAAAGCTTTTAAGGTCCCACAGTTGCAAATGCATCAAAACCAGAAGACAAATAAAGCGAAGACCTCATCATACAGTCTCCAAAAAAGTCCCAAAGCAATAAATCTTCTGTATTTTTAGAAAAGCAATTTAGCTTATGAAGCACTCGTTCTTGTTGTGGCCGATCAGCAGTGCTTCAGAAAGGTGGGTTCAGGCTTAGAAGTTCTTTCTTAAGTTTTGGTTGAACAACAAAACTGCCTAAACTGAGCAAAATGAGAGGCCCATACATTCATATACAGAGCTTATGACATATGTAGTTCCAATCTATATGGAAGAGGCACAGAAAAGCATCTTTTATTCTATGAACAGAAACGAACCACATGTTACATCACAGACATTATGTAGATCTCTGACGTGAAACTGTGATTTAGCAGGAATTGTCAGCTCATCTAACAGTCTCTGTTAAAATGAAAAAAAGGTGTTCACACTCATGTAAAAATCAATCTGATTTTTAGAAACACAGAGCACTGCTGGTCAAGAAGGAAGCAAACAGGTTAAAAGAAACTTTTCTGAACTCAGAACAATTAAGTATAGAATTATTTTCAGATTAAAAATAAAGTGATATATGAAAGAATATTTAACACATTTTGAAGTTGGAAGTATCTAAAATATTTTAATTGAGATAAACATGAAAGATTTTATAGGATTCACAGTATTTACCTCAGCAATCTCTATCCTTCTTGCGAGTTCATCAAGAGACGAAAAGCTGTCATCTAGTGATAAAGCTTCCAGTGAGCTGTAAGATGCTCGTTCAGGTGAAATATCTGGAACAGTGTCAAAGTCCTCTTGGTTCGCTAAGTTTGCAAATGATTCTTCAGTGTCTATTATGTTACCATTTAAATATCTGAGAAATAAATCTTCTTGTTCTTCATTATCTACCTTCTCCTCCTGCCCTGCTGTTCTCTCTCTTTCTTTGCACACTCCTGAATGGGCAGTACTCTCCTGCTCAGACACTTTATTACACCCGGAGCATACATTTGATGCAGTTCCGTCCCGTGAAGACTTTTCATCACCATCATCAGGCTGCTCCTGTTGCTGCTTTAAATCACTATTCCCAAGCTGGCCACTAGCAATTTCTGAAGAGCCAGCAGCACGTTTTGATCTGAGCAGATTTCTATCAGCTTGCACATCTTTATCAGTAGGAACCAAATCAGTAGGCATATAATCAGCATCTGTTAAACCCAAAGCATCTACCATTGGCTCAAGAGGGAGTTTCAGCCCAGGCTCACCAGCTGTGCCTTCTATTTTTTCCACATCCTTAGAGAGCTGTCTTTCTCTCAGCTGCAAACTGTTATCTTTACCGGCATCACCAGATGATAAACAGCCCGAAGAAGGCCTGCCCACTGTCCCTGTGGACTGGGTGTATGGCTTCAACGTTGATTCAGCACTGCAGTGCTGCTCCTCCATGTGGTCCTTTCCTGCAGCTACCCAAAGACTTGCTGCCTCTATCTGTCTCTCAGTTTTGTTTTCACCCAGAGAACTAGTGCTCAGCTGTTTATCTTCTTTCTTTGGTCCAGTGCCAGGACAAGTTTCAGTACCTAAGTGCAACAGGAAAAACAGTTCCAGTGTTTTTAAATGATTCAAAGCATCAGCCCGGGGTGAAAGAGTATACTGTGATTTGATAATGTTGTAACCCAATGCTTTAAAATGCACTCCCATAAAGGGCAGGTATTTATGCTCCCGTCAGAATAAAGTTCCATTAGTAGTCTGAAAAGCTGACTCTTGATTCAGCAAAGTATTTGCACACATTCTTGCAGGCAAAGAACATACTGTAGTGTCCTCCTGAAAAGAGTTACTCCCATACTTCAAGCACAGTAAGTATGTAAACGTCTTTCTGGACAGCCGCTTTTCTTCTAAAGCGTATTTTATGTGAGCGCACCTTCTGGATGTCTGGAGTTCAGACAAATGCACTTAATGACAAAAAAATGTATTTTGATGCTAGTGTTACCTATTACACAGGGAGATACCTGCATTTCCTTTAAAGATGCTGAAATTGTACCAATTTAATACATTTAAAATTCAATCCTTTTAAAAGTAGCTCCTTTGGTTAATGCTAAATTAAACAACCAGTTACCATATTTTACATAATGGACTGCATAAAAATATATTACTTTTTGTGTATGTAAGTTAGTTTAGCTATTAATAAATGCAATTGGATGCAGCTTATTTGTGTATTCACATTTACAGTACAAATGAAAACTGATTTTTCTTATCTGAAATTTCAGAAAGAAACAAGGGGAGCTTCACATAGCTTGTGAATTCACTTACTGTTGGCGTGATCTGCTGATGAAGGAATAGATAACTAATGCAAGTTGTCAATAAAATTATTAGACATTAGCCATTGCAAGAAGCTCAAAGCCAAATCTCCCCTTTTAGGTTTATGAAGAAAGGGAGTGTTTAGAATTAGTATACTAAAGCAAGCCAGCTGTGACAGTAACTGTCCTTTATTCCATACTTCAATGAAAATTAAGTTAAGACTATGCTGTAGTAGGACTATTATTACAGTAATAGTATTAGCCTCAATCAACAAATTAATAACTCTAGAAAACACTCATTTGGACTTTTTGGTCATAGCAAAAAGCAGAAAGGTCTTATGAATAGATTAACAAAGAGATCAAACAATGCCCTTATTAACTATACATTCTCACAAGAATGACTGAAGATCTATATGCCAATCTTACCCTTCCTCATCTGTTAAAACCTCACTGAAAAGCTGAGCAATTTCCTGAACTTGTTACATGAAACAGGGTCACATTCATCAGTCTTTAAAGAAATGTTTGCATTAATTTGTCGTATTGAACAGTTTTACTAAATTCTAAACGATGGCCATTTTAAAAGAAAATGGAAGGTACAAGGTAGCATAGAAAAGACAGGCTTGGAAACTGAAAAAGAGAATATCCAACCATTTCAAAATGCAAAAAAACCCCCCACAGAACATCACTAACAGATAGAAAGGGTATAGGAAACCTAACTTCTGTAAAATGATGAAAGAAGAAATCCGTATGAGACAGGGAGTTTTTGAAAATTAGACACACATGAGGAGGTAGCTCAAGGGATTTGTAACGGGATACTGAGCCCTTCACATATAGGTCACGAGTTCAAACACTGCCTGGATTATTGGTACAAGATTTGGTTACCATCTGTCAATTTTTCCTAGTGGATACATGCACATTACAACAAACATCTTTGTTGGCAGCCCCAACTGCAACAAAGATTAAATGGAATCGGAAATTAAATCAAATTACTCACCCTGAAAGGTGGCCCTTGAGCTCAGGGCTGTTCCTAAAAAAGTAATAAATAATCCTAGCATTGTTATCTAACTATAGATGTACAGGAACTGAGATGTAATGATCATCATTACATTCCACATCAAATTTTCAGCAGCTTTCAGTGTTTTCTTTACACCTGCTTTAGACAACCCACACCCACTGCAGACTTAAAGTTAAGGCAAATACTTGAACACGTAATTAGAAAAGGTGCTCTTTCCTACTGAGTTAAATGAAGACATACCCACCAATGTGGCAGCAATTTTTACCTGTCAGAAATACAACAGTGTCTACTGAGAATCTTCTAGCAACAAAAGCAGTTACTGTAATTTAAGATTATTTTTTTTTACAGTTACTTTAAAATTGACACTTGCTTTCTTCATCACAGAAACCTGTAGCCACCACCTTTTTATCCTGTTAATCCAAGACAGTCCAGCAGAGATAATGCTGACATATGGCATTCTACCAGAGGAGAATTAACACTTTACCATCTATTGTCCCTCTTCCCACTTAAAAACAAATCCCATATGATCTAAAAGAAAACACGGTATAAGCAGTTTCTCCCCACCTTGGAAACAGGTCTTTACGTACACACTGCAAACTTATGCTAGTGGTTTTTCTAAATTCACCATTTAATTAGAAAAGGTTTCATGAAACACATGAATTTGATGATCTTTAGTTAACACTAAAGCTATTAAGGCTTTCTGCCAAAACCTGGAGAAATTAATGGATACAGGATGTATCAAATCTCATCTTCTAATATACACACATAGCTTTAAGGACGTAGGTTCCCTCTGTTGGTAACTCAAAGAGGAAAATCTGCCAGAAAGGAAAATGTAGCAGAACAGACCATTCACAGCCCTTGCTCAGAAGGGCAGAAAACTCATTCAGTGACCCTCCCCGTAATCTTGACTAGACAAGTTCTTATAAAGCTGCTTCTTTGTCACTGTATCCCCACGAGACAGAAGTCACAAATTCTTAGGATTGACTGCCTACAAAAGCTCAAACTATATTCCCAAATGCCTGCAATAAGTCAATGGAGTAATTTTTGCTTTAGATTAGTAAAGAAGTGTGATTTTACTTCAAAGTGCTACCATAGTAGAGTGCAACACTCTCTACAATGTAATATATATCTGTATATATATCTGTATATATATTGTGTATCAGCTAATACTTCTTATTGATAGTTGCTAGATAAATTTTATTTTAGACATATGAATTCATATGAAGGACAGTCTTCAAACAACCTAAGGTTTTCATTTTCCTGTCTTACTGTAAATCAGACTTCTACTACCAGCAGCTGAGTCAAGTAGCTCTCCCTGCAGACTGGCAGATACATTTCTAAGAGAAGAAGAAAAAGTTTACATATTTACTTCTCATTTTTCATGATGCTGAGGAAAAAAAAAACCCACACAAAAAGCAGAAGACAAGCATTCTAAGTTTTCAGTGAGAAGGCCCATGCATTTAGGCTAATGCTGAAGAAGTTAGTTTAAGTATTAGGAACTGTATGGTTACTATAATATAGGATTCTGCTGGAGGTCAGGCAAAATCAAGAACCAGCCCCAAAAGGCCATACTGGTTCTAGCCCTGAGCTGGATCACTCAGCCACAACTCAAACATTTTTCGCACAGCACTGAGCAGTGTATACAAATTCTGAGTTTTGGATCATCTCTGTCCAATTTCTCTATTAGTTCATACCGATGCCTTCCCTACCCAAAACCTTCTAACTGCAAGAAAAACATTCAGCCCTATGCTGCTGATGCATTGACTTGGTGAGGGGCAGCAGCAGCTAACTGACCACGCACCACCTTAACAGATGAAGAGACATGTCAGGGTGAGAAGTCATTCCTTCCTCAAGAACGTACTGATCTTGTGAACACCATCTTTTGCAAATCTTAAGCATTTAAACTTGAGTTAGGCTTGAAACATTCATATCTTTGTACTGTAAAAGTATTTAGCACTGCTGGAAAATTCCCAGCAGAACTGCCTTCTATGGGATGGCATGAATTTATTAATTCACAATCATTTCACAGGAACCCAAAGATTTTGATTACATTTTGACAAGAGTTACAATAAGAGAATGACATTTAGAAAATTCCATTTACACCATTGTCCTGGTTTTGGCTGGGATACAGTTAATTGTCTTGCTAGTGGCTGTACAGGGCTGTGTTTTGGATTTAGTAGGACAATAATGTTAATAACACGCTGATATTTTAGTTGTTGCTTAGTAGTGCTTACCCTAAGTCAAGGACTGTCCAGTTTCCCATGTTCTACCAGTGAGGAAATGCATAAGGAGCCGGGAGGGAGCAGGGCCAGGACGGGTGACCCCAACTAGCCGAAGGGATGTTCCATACCACAGAACGTCGTGCTCGGTATATAAACGGGGGCGGGGGGGACTTGGCCGGGAGCCACCGATTGCTGCTGGGGGACTGGCTGGGCATCGGTCAGTGGGCGGTGAGCAACTGCATTGTGCATCGCTTGTTCCTCTTGTGTTTTATTCCTCCATCTCTCTCCCTCCCCCCCCCCCTTACAATTGTTATTATTGTTATATTTTACTTCATATTAAATTGTTCTTATCTCAGCGCATGGGTTTTACCTTTTTCCAACTCTTTTCCCCAGCCCACCAGGGGTGGGGGTGGGGGGCAGTGAGCAAGTGGCTGTGTGGTACTTAGTTGCTGGCTGGGGTTAAACCATGACAACCATGATTAATTACTTTACATTAAGTTTAATATGTCTATATGTTGTACTACAGTGTTTTAACATTGACACAAAATGCTCTTTAATTCAGAAGTTTTGAATGTTCAGAACCAGAAAGCTTTAGTTTCCACCTGGAATAAAAACTATGGAAAAATTACATGTGTCTAATTTCTTTCCATGGGAATTTCCAACCATCCAATAATAAAAAGCACAGGGCTCTTTTGATCTGCCTTCTGAGCTGTACAACATTTTTTTCGTGTTTTCAATGTTTTGTGTTTAGTTAGGTTACAAGAACAAAGACAGAGAAAAGGCAGTACAGGGGTCATGGTGAAAGAGGCTGAAGATGAGGAGGATCCACACATGTAGAGAACTGACTCTGTATCTTCATTAACCCCTGACTCTCCTGAACTCCTGGCTGATACACACTTGTAGGATAGTTTGGCTTGAAACGGACCTCCTGAGGTCACATAGACCAACCCTCATCTTGTGAGAGATTCTAGCTGCTTTCAAGGAAAGGCGCACAGTTTAGGTCAACTTTGGCAACTGGAACATCGTAAAAACCAGAAACATTTTGCTGAAAGAGAGGACACATAAAGCACAGCCTGGTAGTCTAGCAATTCTCTTTCCCCCTTTGCCTCCATTTGAACAGTTCATTCAATTAAAAATGTTTTGTAAGAATCCAGCCATTCTAACAAATTAGTCAAACAAAACAGCCACTGTCCCAAGGCAGGAGGAGGATAATGAAGCTGATACAAAAGTGTGTATTGAAAAAAATTAACTGAAGTATGCTTTTCTCTTCCAAGACCCCCAAAAGCTTCCTAGTTTTCTTTGCTGTAACAGAAAAATGTGTCTAAAAATCAGTGTATTGCATGTAATTTATAATAGTTACTAATTCTGTTAATGGTACTGAATTGCCACAACTCAGAATATTTGTCATCAGATAGTTTACCTTATATTTTATACATAGAAATTATTTATCTTATCTCTAGTTTTACACGTTTTGTAGCTTATGTAGGCTGCTATAAAAATATGCACATTTGAAAGATTTTTTTTGATGGAGACTAGAATTACTTTAATTACAAATCTGAATATCAATGACTAATTAAAATGGCATAGTACATCCATTGTGCAGTTGTGGAAAAAAATTAAAATTTGCACAAATGGATGAAACTGTGGGAATCCAACAAATGCTGTAGCTTCAAATGAAATAGTTTCATAGTATTTGTAGGAATATATCATTACAGTATAATATTTAAAACAAACTTATGCATGCACATAAACACACACATACCTGATTTAAAAGCAGTAGCTTCTCTTTCCTTTAATTTTTTTGATTCCATTAACTGAAGCAAACAACCACTCTCCCATGTATTTTCTGCAGCTACTAGCTGTAAAATATGATAGTATTTCCTGTAATTTTTGGAATTAAACAGGAACACTGATTTTTTGAAACATCCAAACTTCAAACAGTTTCTATACTAAACTGGAAAGACTGTATCAAATATTATTAAAAATATATTCATTAGCAATCTTTGACAAAGCAGAATTCAATTAGGCAGCTGCTTACCTTATTTTTGGATGCCTGTGGCCTGCAGCAATAAGAAAAAAAGAAACAACTTAAAAAAAAGAAGCAACATTCTTCATAACAAATGTCATTGACATCTTATAAACCCTTGCTCTGCTCTAATATTAGCACAGAACTTTTCTTACATTGAAACAGTGTCAGCATGCTAGCATACTTCCAAGCACAGATCTGTACCATATGTGAATATCATCACCCATGAGCCCAAACATTGCTCCACCTAATTGAGAAAGCAGTTTAAAAAAAATTTACTCCAACATATCAAGCAATCTAAAATCTTCTAACACTTTATGCTCAGAAAGAACTCTACCAACTTTAAAAATCATGTAGGGACTTAGTATCTACTAGTATTAAAAATACTGATCACTATAAATGTGATTGAGGAATGGAAAAAAACCCATCTATTTCCTTCTCCACAAACTGTTTACACTGGGACATGTTTTCTGAGTACTCTAAGATACAGCAGCTCCCACTGATTCCACTGGGATTCACACGTGAGTCAGCACTGCTCACAGCATGGACTTTGCAAACTGTGTAGAGATTCATGCACAATGTGTTTTATCATGCACGATCTGTCTCGCAGCCTTTCATACAGCGATAAAGATAAAATGTTGAGCATTTTGTTTAAAGCTACCAAAAAAAAAAAAAAGGTAGGAAGGACAAGAGGGAAAAGTACTGATGTTCATACTCTCTAAAAAAAACTTGTGAAGACTTTTAAATTTTACCATTTAAACTTCAAATAGAGACACTCAAAACTATCTTTAAAGAACAACCATGTCCAGTATGTAGCTCTAGACCTTGAGTATCAGAAGAAGTTACATTACTTTCAATTACAAAAGCAAAATCCTCACGTTTTCAAAGAGCTGCATGTTATTCACTAAAAAATAAAGTGTAATTTTAATTACAAAATAAACTGAGATTAAAGCTTAGGAAAAAAATGTATGAAACAATAAAAGCAAATAAGAGTTCTGCTTAGAGTTCAGAAGATTAATGATATTAAATACAGACAACTAATTATGGCCAATGAACAGAAGCCTTAATTTTTAATTGCAGGGTTTCTCAGAACCAGGAATGATGTTACATGACTGAAATTTTGTATTTTGAAGTGGGGCTGCACCAAAGTATTAGCAGGAGAAAGCAGAGTTATTCCCAGCAGGGCGACAACTGAAGTGACAGTAGGGAGGTGGTGCTAGTTGAAGAGCAGCAATAGACTTGAATCTTAATCCTTCAGAGGGCTTGCAAGGTTGTGTGCAAGGAAATGCAGGCTGAGGAACCCTGCAGGTACTCAAGAGTGCCATCTCTCAGTAGCAGCCTGCTGTAAACATGTAAACATGATGCTACCGTGCTAGAGCTGCCCCTTCCTCCTGTGGTACCACGGGCTTTCCAAGGGCTCCCTCCCAAACCATTCACACTACAAATAAACAATCCCTGCCTGGGTTCTGGCAGTCAGCCTTGGTGTTTTCAAACTTCTGTACAGTCACCCAGAAGAAAAAAAAAACACATGGAAGCCAAATCATACTCTCTATGAACAACAGAAGCATTCTGTTACATCGAGACTGCCTAAGCCAATGCAAATATATTTGAAAAGGTTCTCTCTCCCCATCGATAGAGAGCATTTCCCCTGTCACAGCTTGGACTTTCCACAGCTTTTGAACGTGGTTAGTTTCCCTATTATCATCATTGGCTGATCATTTTTCAGTGGCAGATGGCATAATCTTTTCCATCTGTCCCTTAAACTCAATGCCTAGTAGGTAGGACATTCACCCATAAAATAACAGATCCGCTTCCTGATGGGTACAATCTCCTGTGTGTACTACCCAGAGGAGCACCCTATCCAAACGAGTGTGATACTGGGACATGCTGATTCTGGAGGCTGAGATGCATCAAGCAAAGCAGGTAGGAACTAAGATTCCACCACTTTTCAGAATACTGCCACACTAGGGAAACTACAGAATCGCTGCTTCAGAATGGTTAGGCAACCTATATGAAATCAACAGAAGGCAACAAGAATGACTTGAAGCATTAGGGATTTGTCCTAAAATGTAGAAAATTTGGGAATAAAATCCTATAGGGTAGATGTGAGTACTGGAGTCTGAGGTGCTGGACAATTCCCTTTCAAAACAATTATTAAAATAATAGGTATTAGACACAAGCACCATCATCAGTTTTACAGTCTCTCTCTGTCTAAATTAACACTGCTCAGTTTTTACATTGCCTGAAAATACTAAAACTCAAACCTCCATTTCTGGCATACTAATAATTTGCTGAAAATAGTTCAGATCTAGTCCCTATACATTCCTCAAACCATATAAAAACAGTGAAAATTGATGGTAATGGAAACATTTTAGTTACATATCAAAAAGAACCACTACTTTATAACCAAATTCACTGAAGTCAATGGGATTCAACTTTTATTTTGACATTGACTATTTTAAAACATCTGTACTGGCAAATAGACACAGCTGCACTAACATATTAGTACTGGAAAAGTAGTAACATTTTCTTATACTTACTGTGGATGTGAAGAGCAAACTCTGGTAAGCTTTTCCAGCTCTTCACCACTCAGTTCTTTAGCTGAATTCCTCAGCGTTGTAACTGGAGTAGGAACTGCTGTTTTCCATTTTCTTTCTAAAGTGAACCAAAATCACTTTTACCCAAAATATTATAGACGTAGTATTTGCTTAGCATAAAACATATATGTGAAACTAATTAACAGAGAAATATTTAACAACTCTTTGTGTATGCTCTACAATCTTGTTTCAGGCTATGTAAAAAAGCATTGTATTTTTTCACAATACACTTTATTTTCATCACATCAGATTCATCAACCCTAAACCAAAAATAAGCTCAAAACAACTGTGGACCAATCAGAGTCTTAATTACTAGAATAATGAATGACAAACTATTTGCACTTTTTTCATGAAATGTGTGAGAAGAAATCTAAAGCAGGTATACTTTTCTCATAACAAATTCAGAGAAATTCTGAAATAAATGCTGCTTTTGCTATATAACATTTTAAGCTGGCAGAATGTATACTCTGTTATTTAGAAATACAAACCAAATTAACTCTTTCTTCTACCACACCAGTTTAGCCTCTACTCACCCCACTGTTCTTGTATAGAAGAAAGATTTGCGAGCAGCTGCTCATGATACAGTCGTTCAAGCTGAATGAACTTCATTGCCTTCTCATCTGAATGGAAGGTTAAAGAAAAATTCACACATATCTGGACATGTTATGATTTATTTGTATTTGGCACCATATTTGTTATGTACCTGAAATTTGACATAACCGAATACAAATGAATAATGGCTAGCATCTAGATTTCTGTGCAAGGAAGAAAATAGCAGCAGACATGAAAACAGCAAGTAAGAAGTAAAATAAGTTGAGGAAAGCTCCAAAAATGAAAATCCTATTCTCTTCAGCAGTCACCTCTTCCCACATGCCTTAACTTCAACAGAAGTTTTTCTAGAAAAGAAACAAGCAAAATGTTATTATGCTGACACCTCTTACCAGAAAATGAGATCTCTGGGAAATGAAAAACAAAATAAATTACCCAAATACCAGCATGTATCTCTCAAGAAATCAAATTACATGCCAATAACCATAACTAACTTAAAATATGGCTCCTTTCCACTGACCAGCTGGAGACACTATTTAAAAAATTTCCCCAATTCAAACTCAAAAAATCCCCTTCCCTTTTCAACCACTGAATACAACACTGCCGGATAGCTGAGTTCACCTTTTGTCTTCTTTCTGAAGATGCTGCTTACTTTTCTTCCATATGAAGAACTCTTCCCCCTCCCTTAGGTTATCAATATATTCACAAAGGTATACTGATAGTTACATATTTTGTAATAATCAGGATAACTGTCATTCCATCAAGCCCAACTTGTTAGTTCTTCTGTTTAAAGCCATGTTTTGCCAGCTATTTGAAAGTTAATTCCACAGTACAATGATGATAGAAGTACAGTGAATGAGGTTATTAGCAATATTAGAAAAAATATTTTCCATTATTCATATTAATTAAAATACTGGAGTAATTATTACAAAAACACAACCAGTACTTGTTATTCTTGTTAGCTTCATGCAACATATACATAGCATGGCTTATGAACAACAATATTAATGGAAAGAACAATCCCTGCTTTCAAGAAATCTGTTATTAGAAACAGAATTACAGATCACAGAGATAGCCTTAGAGGATCACAGCAACAAACCCTCAATTATTGTTAATATGAAGTTCTACGCTGGATGAATTAAAATGTCTGTCATGGATAATTAATACCGTGCAACACGATCAAGTAAGTTCTTTATTAACCTCAGGAAACTGATGGTTGTGAGGACGGAGGAGATATCCTTCATAAATATGTATTATATAGTGGTATTGAATTCCACACATCAGGTGTACATTGCATTAAAAATATTTCCTTTGATCAGCTTTAAATACAGTGCCTTTTGATTAAAGAAACTTCTATGGAAGAGAAACTGTCTATCATGCTGTTGAATGCATTTTAGATTTACTGTACTTGCCCCTGCAGAGCCATAATTTACTACATGCCTAATTTTTCCATTCCTTTAATTTATGCTGTTTATTTTGGATTTTCTGATGGATGCTTTTGAAGTAAGATGACCAAGAAAGAAATACAGTCTTTAAGACAGTGATGGATATTTTATTTTATATACTGTTTCTATAATATTCCAACAGTTATTTCTCTGGGTTTGTATTACAGGCTAATATAATTTGGCTAGGCTTCAAGGATACCTTTCCAAGTTTCTTATTCTTTGTTATTTAACCATTACAATTGCCTATTTGCTGTATTTTGTTTGTTACAAATTACATAATAAAGAAATAATATATATGCACAAATACTGTAATTTATGATGCATCTTAGTGAACCACATATACCTGAAGGGCTTACCAGTCTTGCCTCTTCTTTTTATAGTCTGATCGTTTTCCCTTAACAGCAACCAGAGGAAAACCCAGTCCACCTCTTCTAAAAATGTAATTTCACTTTAAGATGTAATGTAATTGTTCTTTCCCGCAATTACTGAAATATATGAGAGCAATTAGCAGAAGTTCAACTACTGTAACTTTTTTACTAAAATTGTTTGTATTATCTGGGCACAATCAAAAGGAATTGGACCATTGAACTAGCTGTTCCCAGAAGCAATTACCCATATTTTCCTATGACAGTTTCTCAAACTACCTTGATATACTTTTGACTAATTAGCATTTGCCAAACAACATGTTGCTATTGTTTTCAGGTTGCTGGTCTCCTTTAGCTCAGTGTGCTTGATATTTTTATTCTAATCTAGATACTTGTAGTACATATTCTAATCAACTGCTGTGATAATTTTGTTCTGACTATAACAGTGCCTTATTTGATATAATGGAATCCATACCCTATCTAGATTGGACATATTCCCAGCTACTAACACTTAGAATAGAACTTATCATATAAACCCAGAAATATTTTCTTTGAAAATATTTTCTTACTTCCCTGTTTATGCACAACCACTAATGATCGTATCAGTTTGCTTAACTCATATTCCAGCTGTTTGATTAAGGACTTGCTAACATGCTGTATATTCACTCATGAGTAAATTACTGCTGTTCACTTCTTTCTAATCCTGACCCACAACCTGTGGGTCAATGGTAAAGCATTTATCTTTTTATGTTTTATCATGCCAGATTATTTTAATATTGCATAACAATTTCTACAAGTAAAAGGATACATTCCTCCTCTTGAAAATAGGTCTCAGCTATCTGCAAAAGTAAAAAGAGAAAACTAGGATTCTATAATTTTTATGAGAGTGGTAAGGATATAACATGAACTTTTTATCATAGTTTTAAACATCTGGTTTGCAGGTTCATAATTAGTTTGGGTGAAATACTAATATTCAGACTAAATACATATATTCTTATTCTAGGAAAGATGTTTAAAAAGAGTATCAAACAACAAAGAAATATTAAGTCTTCACACAAATACGAATTTGCCCAAATGTTAGTTGGGTTTTATCTTATTACAACAACAAAAAATTATTCCACAATTTTTTTTAATGATTTAAAACTTTTAAAATTACCTATAACAGAAGTACTGTGTTTACTGATACAAGTTGAGGAGTCTGAATTCTGTTATTGACCATTGCTTCTTTATGTTTGACCAAATTAGGATCATTGCAAGCTCTCCTGAGCATTACAGTGCAATGTGATAAAATGGAGAAATGGAGGTTTCCTGACTGATGAGAAAGAACAATCTTCGGATAAAAGACACTAAAAGTATTACATATCACAGCATCAGATATACCAATGACCTTCCTGCTTACTGTCTATCTACAATATATAATTACAACACATATAAAAAATACATAGAATTTGAAATATGTACAGTATGAATATTTGAAATTCATGAGATAAATGTAAAAGGACTCAAGTTCTTAATTGTCATCTGTATTACTTCTAGTCCATCCACAGAAGCCAGACCATTGCATCAGCTTTCTACCACTTCCTTTCCTGAAGCTGCTCTGCTGTGTTAAAGATTTAAAGACCCCCCGCCTCATGTGTCGGTTCACTAAGCCTAACATCCTGATAGCCAAAGCTCTTCAACAATAGAGCAAGTCATGGAGTTAAGCCAGACAGCAGTTGTTTGATTTGTACCACCGCTGCTAAGACACGGAACAAATCTACAGCTCTTCCTCCTTAAGCTGACATTTCTGTAACAGAACAATTAAAATTGGATTTGTAACATGACAGCTTTGCCACTAAGATGACCATTGAAAAAAACCCCTAAAAATCACAACAATCCTCCAAGCCTTGCTCTCTTAGATGGATGCTGAGTTAATACAGATACGTCAAAACAAAGAAATAGCAGGGAGTTGACACAAGAAATAAGCAAACTTTCCTTGTTGCCTTTAGAGCTCAAAGTGCTAAGGAGGTTTAATATAAAGAACAAAAGTCATTCCAAAGCAGTTACTGAGAACCAGGAAAATCAAACATAAAAGAGATTACATATAGAATATTTGAACACCTAAGTCAATCTCCAGCCCTTCTAGCTTAACAAAATGCATAAACTGACATTAAATGCTGCTATAACAGCTGCTATCTTAGCCAATGGGTAGGACCTGAACAAGGGATCTCCATGCCTTAGCATGCAAGATGTCCAGATGCAACATCTTAAAAAACAACGTCACCCTGGCTGGGTAATTTTATAATGCCTATGTTTAAGAGATCACTGCAAATACATGCTCACCAAGGGTTTATACACTGAGAAGCTATGTATAAACCAGGAACACAGGCATGTAAACATAAGGGAAAATTATGTTCCCATATACCAAGGTACTGCTAGATCAAAGCTACATGTTTTAATTACAGACTACTGAAATAGATTTACTATCCCTTTCCTAGAGATGCTTTTTATTTCAACCAGCTATTTCAAAGCCAAAATGATAAGCACAGAAGTGGCTCCAGAAGAAAAGTCAAGATGCCAGTTAAAAAAAAAACAACTTACTTTGTTAATCAAGTACAGGTACCATTTTTTTAATTTGTTTTGGGGTTTTTTGATTTCTTTTTGGGTGCTTTTTCCCCCCAGAACTGAAGTAAAGGATTGTTTCTCGGACTAGAATGGCAAAGACACCACTGTACTACAGTCTATGCAACCAGCTCAAAGAAAGCAAGTACCTAAAGACAGTCAGAAAATAAGCATGTTTCTAATCAGAATTTCACTTTGACTCTGGTGAGGAGTATTATAGAAAAGGTAGAGCTGATACCTGGAAATGGAAAGGTGTAACACTGTAGAGAAAAGCTAACATGGTAACTGAAATATTTTTCTTCTAATTACTCCCTGCAGACAAATAATCTTGAAGATTTGCAACAACTTATTTGTGCTTGCAAGAAAACTGGACAGGCTTTCCTAGAAAGCTGAGGAATACTGATGTTCGTTTGTAAATACAATAAAATAAAAAAATATAAACCTCAGAAGTAAAAATATTTTGCTCAGCAGCATTCTCCAGTATCAGTGACCTTTACAAGCACTAACTCATCCATCTCCAGGGACAGCAAATGTTGGCAGCCTTCCTATTTCCATGCATGGTGTGACAAGGGCCATGGTTGTAAAACATGTGCAGTAATTGCAGGTACCCTGATAGCTAAACATTCAGGTTAAGACACCTCATAGCTGACACTCCATGACTTCTGTGGGTGCACACAAACATTCAGTCTCAAAATCCTTGGGACGTATCAGTTTAGGCACTCATAATTTGAAGGGCTTATCAAGTGGACGCTTTTGTAAAAGTCTAAAGATGACTGCTCAAAAAAGACAGCAACTTGATAGTGGGTCTAGATTACAAGCTGTGTATTCCTGGCTCAGCCTTATCTCTAACCACTGTACGATTCTGAGCCCAGTACCTCCAAAAGAGAATTGGTAAGTCACTTCTATGGTTTAATTTTTATTCGCATTGGGTTTTATTCACATTTTGTCTGCTATCTACAGCAGTCTCTGAAGGATTTTTGGAGCTGCCAAAGCTCTGTACTTATGTTAAATATACAGTGCTTCTTAGATTCTGTAACAAATGCTAAACAAATCACATGAATCCCATTTGAGACAGGAAAAAAATTACATCCTATTTTAATTAAAAGTTCACCCTTAGAACAGCCCCTAATATCCCACAGCCTTTAAATATTTAATATAGGCTTCCCACTAACAATGCAGATTGTAAATACTCCAGAACATCTGATGCAGCTCTTTATTTTACATTGAATTTTGTCATACAGAATAAAAACAGAATATGATAGAAGAGTATTTGCTAGACTTGGCACAAAAGAAAGTTACTGGCAGGCTGTATTAGCAATCTGAAAAAAAGACTGAAGATGACAGGTTAATTCACTGGAAAAGTAAAAAAAAAAATCTTGATAGACTCACTTTACACCAAAACATGAATGCTATCTTTAAAATCCTTTATTTTTTCCCCAGATAAAGAAGTGTTTTGTATCCTTGTAAATTCTGTTAGCTTTCTATTCAAAACGCTCGATAATTCTTACAAGAAAAAGAGCTGGTGTTTGATTACATGTTTAAATCTGGAAATGCAGATTCTGTTCTCAGTTCTGTCACAATTCCTGTTTGACTTTCAACAGGTTGTTACCCTTACAGTTTGGCTTCCTTATCTAAAAAGCAGCAAACAGATTTCACCTCCACCATGTTTTACATCACTCTGTAATATTTGCAATGCATTTTGAAATTTCTGCCCTAACTCTGTTGTTTTCCAAAACAGACCTTTGTACCGACTCATGAACAGCCACAGCCACCCAATTTGGCATGGCTAAAAGTACAAACAAAAATAAAGAGTTCAAATAAATTAAGGAACGATAGCAAATATTTTCATTCAAACAGATTAAAAAAAAATAAAATTCTATGTCAAGTGTAAATTATGTGTAATTTGCAATCCTAAAGAGAAACCTATTTCTCAAATATAATTGCTTATTTATATTGAAGATAATAAGAATGCAGGAGTGTCATCACAGTTCAGAACTTTAAAGTATCACAATCATCCAGTTTTTCACATTAAAAATAATGCAACTAAGTCAAATCACAGGCTGTACACTATTTATATATACAGCTCATATTACACCCTACACCCAAACATTCTGCTCTTCTAGTCCACTGGTCTGACACAACTAAACTACCAATAAATACTGCATCAAGTCCTATTGACATACTCATCCCACATCATAATCTCCAGAAAGAAAAACTCCTGGTCAGTTTTTGATTTGAAAAGAAATCTTTTACTCAGCGTTTCCTCTGGCCTTACAGGTATGGCAACTGTGCTATAAAAAAAGTATACAATAAGCAACCTTGAATATTAGTGTTCATGATGAAATCCATGCTAGAAAGAAGTCTGCAACAGCAAAAGTAATTCCAGATTTAAAATGTTATCTAGACATCAGCTGTCTTGTACGTATACCAGTGTCTTACAAACCATATTTAAGGTATGAAGACTGATTTTCCTAAATCATCACGCCAAACTAGAATTTCATCATTTGAGGAATTATAAACCCCATCCTTAAGACTTTCCTCTAACTGCAGAATACACTTTCAAAGCAATTTATAGTTTTAAATACATTAGAAGACCTTAGAGGAGATACTTGCTTTGAACACCCATTATAAATCAAAATAACCCGTCGAGGTATGAATATTGGTGTATGTTGAGTTAATGCATTTTTTCCTAATGAATAAAGGTCTCAATTAAAAACAAAATTGTGAGCAACATCCCAGAATCATAGGAAGTACCTGATGGAGACACAGGGGCAGTATCTTTGAATCCATCTGCTCAACCTCTTCACGGAGCAAAGAGAAAAGAGACTGCAACGTCTGTTTTTGTTCTTTTTGGTTAAGGTTTTCATTTGCTTCAATAGCACCTTCATCATGCGCAGAATCTGTGTCTGTAGTAAGAGTACTTTCCTCCTTGATTGCTGTGGTTCCCACTGTAGGAACTCCTTTAAAAAGAACAAGTACTTAGGTTAGAACTCAAAAAAATACATCAAGTTGCTTTTTTAGGAAATTTCAACATAAAAGCTATGAATAAAACCCTAGTATCTTAAATAACATCCCTGCATGTAAATAAAATGCTGGTCTTGTCAGAATTAGTTGTGGTAGATCTGTCTCAGTGTCAGCTCACCTACCTGAAAAAGCAAGGTAACATACATGAAGTATACTTGCACATTTCTAACATGGACCTGACTTTAACTTGGGGCAAAAAAATCCTCCTGGTCTAAACTGTTCTACAGAGTTATTAATAAGAGACCAGGATGGCCTAAAATAAAGAGTGTTGTGACTGGTGTTAGTTTCAGTTACAAAACCCAATACTTCGGTCCAAATGGATAAACTTCACTAAGACAGAACTGAAATATAGCAGAGACAGAAAGCTGGGTTGTTTGCAACACAGTTTTTCTCAAAAAGGGAAAAAAGAAGGCAGGCAAGGAGAGTGTGAATGTTCTCAGTTTGCCTCTTCACTCCTGCCAAGGACCTTGTACAGCCAGATGTCCCAGGAAAGGAAGGAAGGAATGAAGGACAATTCGACCTGTTCTTCAGATGATAACACAGGAGCTCCTCCCAAAGACGACAGGATCTTAAAGGACAGAAAGAAGCAGATGATGACAGAGGGGGATTCTACTGTGGAGGACATATGTCCAGGGGGACTGTCCTGCTAAGTGTAAAGGAAAACCTCCCTAGATAGTTGGACGGTTCATTCAGCCTGGCAGAAAAGGAAACCCTGTCAGTTTTGGGCCTCTTACTTCAAGAGGGACACGGAGGTGCTGGATCGTGTCCAGAGAAGGGCAACGGAGCTGGGAAAGGGACTGGAATACAAGCCTTATGAGGGAACTGGGGTCTTTAGCCTGGAGAGGAGGTGGCTGAGGGGGGGAACCTCATTGCTCTCTACAACTACCTGACAGGAGGCTGTAGGCAGGTGGGGTCGGGCTCTTCTCCCAAGTAACAAACAGACGGTCAAAAGGAAACAGCCTCAAGCTGTGCCAGGGAGATTCAGGTCGGATATTAGGAAAAAATTCTTCATGGAAAGGGTGGCCAAGCACTGTAACAGGCTGCCCAGGGAGGTGGTGGAATTGCCATCCCTGGAAGTGTTTAAAAAAATGTGCAGATGTGGAGCTTAGAGGCATGGTTCAGTGGTGGGCTTGGCAGTGCTGGGTTAACGGTTGGAGCTGATGATCTCAAAGGTCTTTTCCAACCTAAATGATCGTATGACTTGAGACTCCAGGGAATAAGCCAGTAGTGGTGACCTACATTGGTAGTAATGACGTACACTGAATTTAGCCTTCAGAACTTCTTGCTAAGCAGAAAACTAGGTTCTCCATGGTATGTTCCCTGGCAGTCCACTGTGGCCTGCCTCCAATTCTACAGAAGTCAAAACAGTCAGACATGCAGGTAGAGGACTGGCAATATGTACAATAGATAATGTAAAGCTTAACAGTACAAAAATGTTACTGGGTGCAAATCCCCTATTTTATTGTTAGAAATAAAATATCTGTAGTATATTGCTGATCATGAATATGATAGTTATCAGGAAATGTTAAATGGGATTAGAGAAGTGTAGAGCAGTCAGTAGTAGTGGGAGAAATCAATTACCCATATACAGACTGGACCAGTTTCTCATGAAGATCACAGAATAAAAGGAATAAATGATGGCTTCCTGTAACACACAGTCGTAGGTGTAACCAGAAAACTACAGTTTATACCACCGATTAATATTTCTTTTTCCACGAAACTACATCGAACTTGATACATTTACATAGGACTCGAATTTTTAAAAAACAATCCCATAATTTTTTGAAACAATTTAGAAAATTTGGCTACTGAAGCGTGCACAATAGACTTTTATAAACTCAAGTTATTATGAGTATGTTATTATTCCCTAGCTACACCCAGTTTCTGAAAATCATGTTATTTAAAAGTGTCATCCCCCTCCCCAGTGGGGGACACAGTTTCAAGTAACCATCACGCTGTTTCTACCATTTGGGCATGCAGCGTATTTCAGAACCCCTTGATTCATCACAACTGAAAGATTTAGGGCTTAAGAAAGGCACTAGCTTGTCCACTGAAGGTCCAA